>NW_006199107.1:1544191-1549346 GCF_000334495.1 Tupaia belangeri chinensis
TCCTGCTGTATTAAGCCATTGAGTCTGCAATATTGTTATGGCCTGGGACACTAATGTTTCCAGAAGAAGAGAGGTAATAGGATATAGTAAAAAGTGCATCTGAATGAGTTGCAGATTTAGATTTAGATATGGGCTTTCTCTATTAAAGTTATGTGCCTCTGAACAAGTGTTTTTTGTTTGTTTGTTTGTTTGTTTGTTTTTTAATCTCTGATCTTCAGGGTCCTCACTAGTAAAATGCTAGTAAGTCACTTATAGGTTCACTATGGGATATGGATGCATAGTAAGTACCTCACTGATTGTAAGCATTTCAACATTGTTTCTCTACTATATTCAACACTCTTTTAACTTGTTAATGATAAATTCAAAAGTGTGTCACATGTCTATAGAAGTTTAAAACTTTTGCTTTCCTTGAGAATTAGCAAACACTTTAGCAAGGTATTAATTAGACCATATGGGATTGATTAATGTGGAAACTGGCTGTATAATACCAAATGTTTCAACAAACATTTCAAACTGACTCTTCATTTAATAATATTATGTTTAAGTTTTTTGCTGTAGGGTACATGTGCTCATGAGAGAGAGAGAAAGAGAGAGAGAGAGAGAATGGAAGCCACCATGTACGAGACTCAAACCATAGCTCACCATGTGGAAGTCTAGCACCCTAACTACCATGCCACCTGCTGACCTGCTTCATGTCGTTTTAAACAACCTCCTTGACATAATACTGTCTCTTCTTTAATGTCTCCCATAGTTTCTTATAGATGAATAATGGAAAGTCAGAACCAAGGTATTGGTGAAAAATGCTTGCATCTACCTTGGGCTTCATAGAGTCAAATACAGAGGTAAAGACTATAACAACTGGGGCCCAGAAGATGGCATGATAGTTATATCCTGGACTCCCACATAGTCGACCACAGTTTGAGTTCCAGACCCAGAGACTTAAAATCCATGCCAAGTATATGTGCATGCATGCCAAAGATTCCAAGAAGAGAATGGAGGAGAAGGAATTGTGGTGTGGCCAGCCACCCGGGGGTGATTTTTCACTTTCTGTCTCTCTGTCTCTCTTTATCTCTCCGGTGAGCACACACACACCCTATAGCAAAAATCTCTATCTCAAAAAAAAAAAAAAAAAACCACCAAAAGAAATTCCTAAATGTTAAGTTTCAGAAAAATTGACAACAGCATTATAATCTTTAGGACAAAACAATCAAATTCATACCAATCATGGACAATATTAGTAAACCCTGAGATTAAAGCAGACCAAAAAAAAAAAAAATCAGAGTACTCCTAAGAATAATCTTTCAAGAGGAAAAACATCAGAATCGGTCAGTTCAGATGGTCCATATTATTCTGGAATCACTCCTTAATATTACACAACTGAGACTCTTAGATAAGTTATAAAATATTCACAACAGAAGTAAAATAAATTTGTGCATTGAAGGAATGAAAAGAACTTCAGTATGGTTTCTAGGGAAAAAAGAAATGAGTCAGGGTAGACAAGGAGATGGGGCCAAGTTATTAGATTAATATTATGTAGATTAAGAAAATTTTGCAATAATTTAGCTGAGAAAAGACTGGACTATAGCAGTAGGTTTGGTGTGGAGTAAATAGATTAAAAATAATTTAGGAGTAAAATCAAAAGAACTAGGTGACTGACTGGAGGTAGGACAGTAGAAGGTATGGAGAAGACAACATCAAGTTTCTAAAGAGGGCGACTGTGTGGCAACATGGGGGGGGGTGTAAGAGCATGCTTGGGAGGAAAGAATTTGGAACATGCTGAGTACCCATGGATCATCCAAAAAAAGATCTAGAAGGAAATGCTCATAGTTAAATCTGAGTTGAAGAAAAACTTGTGATCATCCAGATGACAACATTAATAAAAGCTAGGAAAGAAAATAAAACTTCCCAGAACTGTCTAAATTGTAACAAAAGCCTAAGAGAGTGTTCAAGTAAGATAGATTCCATAGGACTTTGTAGTCCCTTACAACATACACTTACTTTTCTACAGAAATTCAGCATTCATACTTCATCCATTCTCTTCTGACTCAAAAATAAGATTATGGGACAAATGGGATAGACAAAACAATCTCACAGATAAGAACACGTAGGTTCCAAAACGTTAGGCCTGAGATTGTTAAATACAAAGGTAAGGAAAATTGGGTCTCTTTATTTCTAGCATGGTTTTCTTTATTCTATTTTTATTGTTTGTTTAAAAATTTATTAATGAGAGGGCGTGTCTGTGCACAAGTGCATGGATGAAAGAGGAGGAGAAAGACTGAGCAAGAGAGAGAGAGAGAGAGAGAGACCCTCCATAGGGTCATGTCATGCTTCAGTCCTCTGCTCACTGACCTTCAGGTTGTCAGCATCTTCAGTGTTTATGGTGCAACTGTATTTTTAAGTCAACTCAATCCAAGGTTGGCAATGTTGCTTCCAGCACTGCCATTCAGTTATGATACTATGCCCCAGAACCTGGGCATCCAGCTTAATTTTCTTTCTATACCATTACTCTGCTCCCAAGGTTAGGCTTCTTAAAGCATCTTTATTGTTAGCCTAAGGAATAAGGTAAGTGTCATTTTTGAAGCTGTTAAGCTTTTTTGCACGTAACATATCTAAAAATTTTCCACGTAAAACTGTCTTACAGACAAGGGGCTAGCCTGAGATAAAACTATGATGTAAAAGAAATGTTTCTTAGAAAACAAAAACAAAAGAAATTTTTCTTAGAAAACAAAAACAAAAGAAATGTTTCTTAGAGCCTCCCACCTTCTCTAGTTCTATCTGATCTCTTCCCTAAAAATATAGTTATTAATTCAACAACTAGTTATTGAAATAGATACTTCATAGATACAGGTGTTAACAAGCCACACTCAGCCTCTACATAGTACTAGGATGGAAGTCTTAACAACTAATGCACTAAACGGTAGGAAACAGAGGATTCAAGAGTTAGAGGGACACACAACAAGCAAACCTAACCTACCTTGAAGAAGATAAGCAATACTTCTTGGAATAAGCAGCTTTTAAACCGAGACTAAAGAATGGTTGAAATCAACTGTCTTGGCTGCTTCTATCATATAAAGAAGTGATCCAATTGTTAATTTGGAAGATGGTAGTAGAAGTGTATAGATATGTCACTCTTTCATATTTTTTCAGAAAAAAAATTCCAGAATTTGTAATACATGTACATAGGCATTTAATCTGTCTTCCCGAGTCCAGATTTGAAGGCAAGGAAACAATTTTAAGTACACTGTCTTATATAATCCTTATGATTCATAAATGATTTTATCCTATTTTTTATATATATATAATTTTTTTTTGGGGGGGGAGGTTTTGCTATAGGGCGTGTGCACTCGCCAGACAGACAGAGAGACATAGAGACAGAAAGCAAGAAATCATCCCCTAGGTGGAATGGTCACGCCGCAATCCCTTCTCCTCCATTCTCCTCTTGGGATCTGGTGCACGCACACACACGAGACCGGCGTGAGTTTTCAGCCACCGGTCCGGGCCGCACACCGCGACTACGTGGGAGTCCAGCAACATAGCCATTACGCTAACTGCTGGTTCCCTCCTATTTTTTCAGAAGAGATGGACATTTGAAAATTTAGGTATCTGTCCAAGGTTTCTATCCAGTAAACGGGGAGCTAGGACTTCAAACCAGCTGTCTCCAAAACATGTCTACTTCACTGTCTTTGATAAATAAATGCTATGTGCTAATAGGAAACTATATGGGTAGTTCTATCAGCAAACAATGGAAATGTTTGCTAAGTACTTCTAAACACACTAACCTGAATATCTATTTGTTTGCTAATCATCCACTCCCCACACATATTTTCTTTCCTTTCCTTTTTTTTAATTTTTTTTGAGAGAGATTTTTGCTATAGGGTACGTATGCTCGCTGAAGAGACAGAGAGAAAGTGAGAAATCACCACCTAAGGGTGTTGGCCATGCCACAATCCCTTATCCTCCAGTTTACTCTAGGGATTTTGGGCACACATGCATATGAAGCCAGCATGAGTTTGAAGCCACCAGGTCTGAGAATCAAACCATGGTCACTCACATGAGAGTCTAGCAGTACAACCATTATGCCATCTGCTAGTCTCCCCACACGTATTTTCCAAGTGTGTACTTGTTTTGTCCCTCTTCTTTCAATCAGTATATTAATTGTGAGATACATCCATTCTGTACCATGTATCAATAATTCACTTCTTTTTAATTATGTACATAGATATACTGCACTTAGTTTATCCTTTCACCTCTAGATAGACAATTAGGTTGTTTACAATTGTCAGCTAATACAAATAAAGCTGCTATAAATAATTGGACAAATCTTTATAAAGACATACGCTCTTATTTTTCTTGTGTAAATACGTAAGGGTGAAATAGTTGGATCACATGATAAGTGTATGTTTCTAAAGTTGCTGTAACATTTTGTTTTGCCACCAGCAATGTATGAGGATTCCACTGTTTCCACATACTCATCAAAACTTAATCTAGTCAATCTTTTTTCATTTCAGCCAGTGTAATATGTGTGTTAGTAGTACCTCATGGTTTTAATTAGCATTTCCCTAATGACTAATGAGCATCATTTCATGTGTTTATTTAATATATATACATATATATATATATATATAGTACTTATTTTATTTTGTAATTTTTTTTATCTATTTAAAAACACGTATTTATTATTGAGTTTTGAAAGTTTCTTACATTTTCCGGATACAAGTCATGTATTAGGTATATTCTTTGAAAATATTTTCTTACAGTGTGTGGCTTATCTTTTCATTCTCTTAATAATGCTTCCAAAGAGTGAAAGGTTTTAATTTTAATAAAATCTAACTTATCACTTTATTCTTCTATGGATCATTCATAAGTGAATCATGCACTAATCATTCCCTAACATACTATATAATTTATCTTTTTCACTGATGGAGTCAAGTGCCTAAAATTGTACCTGATACACAATTTGTATCAAGAAATACCTGATGAATAAATAAAAATTTAACACAATGAAATGTAACTTACAGAAATTTAGTTTAGCAGCATAGAAAATGAAATAGCCTTAAGTGCAAAGTTATTTAATTTTTGTTATTTGATCTAATATGAAGTTTGATTGATACGGTAACCCAAATTTATTAAATCCTGTGAGTTAAAATATATAATG
>NW_006199107.1:1549377-1585497 GCF_000334495.1 Tupaia belangeri chinensis
TTTCTGCCCTCAAATTAGAATTTAAGTTCTATGGAACTTAAATGTGAAGGAATACGTCTTCTATTTGCCTGTGTCCCCCACTTCTTGCCTGACTCAAGTCCTATATGAACCTCTATAAATACGTCAAGGCTGCTGAATTCTCGAAAACTCTAATTGTGCCAATTATAAGTAAGCCTCAGGATGGATTTCAACCAGCAGCGTCCCCAAAACCATTATCTGCAACTATAATCCATTATTTTTCTTTCATAATTAATTTTTCTAAGTAGGTCAGTACTATTCGTTTTCTTTAAGTGCTGTTCCAGCAATCCCATTTTCCCAACAACCAAAGTCAACTGTAACTATATACATATTTTCTATTAAATACACCAATAACATTCTTACATTATACAAAACACCAAATTAAACAGTGCAAGCCTTTTTTTAAAAAATAAGTAATAAGATAATACTATATTGGTCCTCACTTGCACACATCCTGACCACATGAAGTAAGAGTGTAGTGGAACTTACAAGCACCTTGAAGATTTACAGATTCATGGGTGCTAAATAGGTATTTATAAATGCTTATTTTCTTAAATTTCAGCATCTAAATTATAAAGAATAATTATAATGACCAGAGAAATAGGCATATATACCAATAAACACAGAAATGTATGTTGTAACCATACATATTATAGAGAGTATAAAATAATAATGTTGTATACATAGCTACATATATTTACAGAGTGTGTATAGAGTATGTGTGTGTGTATGTGTGTTTGTAAAATCAAATCTCAGTTCACTGGCCCACAGGAGACAAAATGATCAAACAGTTGAGAGAATTCACTATATGGATGAGCTTTACACCAGAGTTTTGTCCATCTGGGCCTCACTCAAAGCCTATTTTTATTCATTTAGATACAATTCTAAAAACTCTGGATATCTTATTTTCCAACCAACAACAGACTAAACATTGAAACTTGAGAGGACAGGTAAGCTTGTGGTTGAAGCTAGTTGTAAGCAGTGTAATGCAGGCAGAAGTGTGAGCTCTCACAGAGCAATCTTGGGAGTGTCTTGCTGGGGACCCTGAGGCCTGCTGGTTAGGAGGAAGCCTAGTGAAAACAGACAAAATTGCTTGGATGAATGGAAATTATACTGGGCCTAGATTGTTTGCATGAAACCTTTGAGAACTCAGTGGCAAGGAGATACGAATCCAACATGAGACTAACAGCAAATAGGAATTCATTAATTTGTTATACAGAGTTAGTTACTTTTTAAATAATTATTTCCCTATGAATTTACTAGCAAGTTTTTCTGAAACTTTCTGATTGAATTTACTATAAATTACCCAAATCTGTCTTAAAACATAATGAGAAGATGAGGCCTTGAAGTTCTTGTAAAGAGAAAATGACACTTCGAGTGTACTCACTACACACCTTTGAGGCATGAATTCAAGGAAATTTAGGCTAAATATAGGACTATCCTAACTTTATGAAACACTCCCTAGGCTTTCACCAGAGTTCCTAATTCAAATATTTACTCCTGATCTAAAAATACCCTAGTCCAAATAACTGAATGATTACCCCACAGTTGAAAGCATCTTTAGTGATCTGAGAAAGAAGCAGCTTCATTTCACCCAAGCAAATGGTTTTGGTATCCCAACCAATGAACAGCTTCATCATGTGGGAGCCATTGTTAAAAAGAAATGTGGTTCAATTTTTAAGATAAATATAGTATAGCATAAGCCTCTAACAAGGGCTGTTTTTCATAGTGGTTGCCTTGGAGGAAACACAGTTCAGGAATACTGTCTTTATTCAAAATTTGGGGCACTGCCTTTAGAATTATGGGTTCATCGGAGAAATCGGTGTTGTTTTGCTTCAGTTATCCTTCCCCTAACACCACATGCCCCTGATTGCCCTCATTTTCAATGTGCTTCATTTACTCTGATCAACTCAAAGCTTCCTCGTGGAGATTGTTAGCATGGCCTGTTTACCCTGGGCTTTGCTGACGCTTAAGGGTTTAACAGTTTATGGGAACTAAGAGATTCTATTTCTGATCATCACACTTGTAAAACGCACAAACTTCTTTGGCCAAAAAGCAATATAAAACTGAGTTCATCAAGAGTCTTTTTTGAAGAACCAGTGAAATGAGGTAAAATCTTAATGCCCAAGTAGAAGTCTTTAGAAATTTTTTTTTCTTGAGGTTTGAGTGCACACACACGTGTGTGTGCATGCGCGCACACCCATGTGCACACGTGCATTCGTTTCCAGTTTGACTTTTAATTGAACTATTTTTCCAACATCTACTATTTGTTCATTTGTCTGTATTTTGCCATAGGCTGTGAAAACTGAATGGAGAGAAAGAGAGAAGTGAGAAAAGTGAGAAATCCCCTCCCAGGGGGATTGCCATGCCACAATCCTTTTTCCTCCATTTTCCTCTCTGAATTTTGGGTTCACATGCACACACGCCTGGGAGGACATGAACTGTGTTCGACCATGTGGGAATCCAGTGTCTTAAAAACCACGCCACCAGCTGGCCCTAAACATACACTGTTTGGAACCTATAATCTCGGGGAAAACTCCAACCTCATCTTGGCAGCTGCTATGCAATAAACACAGTAAGGACAAATAGATCAATTTAAGCACCTAACCCAGGGTTCTGTGTAACCTGTGGGTATTCAGTAAATACTTGATTGTCTGAACATTTGACTCACTGTCAATATGAATAAGCCATACACATCTTGTCTATAATATAAATCAATCGACCCAATACTTTCTAAGTTCCTGGAAGTAAAGCATCTAAACCACTCTTATCCTTTCTATTCCTTATTCCCTCCAAACCAACTGAAAGAAAGAGAAAGAATATGAAGAAGAAAAAATAAACAGAAGAAAAACAATTAGCCACTGCACTCTGTAAAGCCTGTAACACCATGTAGAATGACAGCATAGCCATTGTTCGTGCTGCCAGAGCCCTGCGTGTTTGCTAGCTCACCCGAGGTCCTGGGAGAGTAATAGACTAAGCAGATTACATGTAGACTGATGCCTCCATGCCACCAGCACCTCATACAGCACACACACTGTTCTGAGTGTCTGAACACATGCAGGCAGGTAAACCCAGAAAATGGGCACTCCATGTTGGCAGGAGGGGAAGAGGCTGCCAACAAACAGGGCCTGTTTATTATTTAACAGTTGGTACTGCGAGAGGCCTGGCACTGCTATAGAGCACTCTCTGTTTCAGTGCAAGTCAGTCTGATTACGAGAGCGTGTGAGCCAAATCGTGTTTACCATAGTCTGTGAGAACCTCAGTGCCCCCAGTAGACATGGAAATTCTTACAATAGCTCTCATCCAAACAGAGAAAATCATCCCTGAGATGGAGGTAAAGGGCTCCATGCACTTAAATCTTGTCTGATCAGTTAGCTCAGTGTCTCTGCATGTACTTGCTATTTCCTGTGCAAGACTAGCCATTCTCTAATGACAGACTTCCTAATCCTCCGCCTTCGGTTACTATACTTTGGGATCTAAATCAACCAAATAATGTGTGAATCACCCATCTACTAATATTGCTTATGCCGTCCTGCATGCTTTGGCTTTCCAGCAAAAGATCTGCTGCCCAGGACGGCTACCTCCTACTTCTCCTTCGCCAGGACTGCCTCTGCAGCAAGTCTCTTCTCTGCCAACGTGGGCCACAGGTGGATGCCTTCCTACAAATCCAATCAGCAGGATAATGTGCTACTATCACAAGAGTGGACCTTAATGACAAAAAGCCCTGCTTAGATGGTCACCCCATTAACTTTGATTTGATTATTCTGCCCCAGCAGAACACTTGGCTTCACAACCACAGATGGCACTGGCCCAACATAAAACCTGTAGAGAAAGTAGTCATGTTGGGTTCATACATTTTCAAAATATTAAATTTGATGTAAAAAATATAAACATGATCAGTATTGAGACAGTTCCTGGTTCCTTAGGAAAACACAGGGTTTTTTTAAAAAAATAAAACTCAGGTCAGAGCACATGAGACAATTGTGATAACTAGGCAACATGGATAATCTAATCATTTCCTTTGAAATTCAACATAAATCAACATTTCTTTTAAGAAGCTCGGCTTTTATCTTCCATATACAACAAAAACAATCTTTGGTACTTTATGTGATTCTATTCTATACAACTGTTTATAAATACAAGATAAAATTGGCTCTATATAAGCTAGTTCAATTATTTGAAACTTAATTGTACCTTGGATACAATTTCTCTGTGACCATGAGTAAATCACAAAAGTGCTTTCTACCAATAAGGATAAAGGCATAGAGCAAACTATTCATCGTGCCTGAAACTGCACATATTAATTTTTATATTTTGTTTTCTAATGGACAGTTGATATATTGAAATGTATATTGAAATATCCAAATAGTTTTTAAAATTTCAATCCTAAATGCTACTCAAAGTAAACAGTATATTCAATAATATGTTTTGTGTTGCTAAGTAAAGGCCTAAGTTTATATTTTCTAAGTTACTGTGGTTTTCAAACAAAGTTGTTGTCCTTAGTCCCTAGGTCACACATTATATACACATACATGATGAACAAAGTTTTACAGGAATGGGGAAAATATGAAAAAATAATTCCCTAGTAAAGAGCAAGTTAACCTTTATTTCAACTGAATCACTTCCTCTACTGATCAGAAATGCTTAAGGAATAACTCCAAGTTAAGGCAATTAATTCTAAAATCAGGAGACCTCTCCTAAAGCAACACGTATATAAAACATTGTTCATAACTACCAGTTTGTAACAGAGCAATGGGCCCACTCATAGGTTCAATAGGGGAAAGAAAACTCATATTTCAGCTATGACCAAAATATAAACAGGAATGTCTCACAGGGAATAGATTAAAGACAGGGAAAGTGTGTCGTCTCTGTTCTAAGATAATTCATCATAACTAGTCAAAAACATTAGTAACAGCTCACACTTCCTGAGTGTTTACCAGGTCCTAGGCATTCCTCGAAGAGCTTTACATGTACACACTCATTTAATCTTCACAGAAGCCACGTAAAGTATCATTATTTCCTTCACCTTATATATGAGAAACTAAAGTACACAGAGGTTAAATAACTCCCCAATGTCCCACACTAAGAAAACAAGGACTGACATTTTAAAGGAGTCTGACTCTAGAGTTGAATTGTAATCACTGTGTTCTCCTTCTCCAAATGGTCACTCTCCCTGAGGCTTGTGTTCCATTTAAAAAGCTGCGTGGACCTTAAGGCTGTCAAATATTAAAGTTGAAGTAATTTAAAATACTCTAGTGCAAGGCCCTAGGGCTCCAAGGATGGGGAGAAGTTTGGGAAGACTGTGTAGCCTGTGTAGGTGCACTTTTCTGGGAAAAATGTATGAACTACAGGTCTATCTGAATGTCTCAGTTGAGGGATTAAAAAAGAAATATGGGGAGCCAGAAGGTGGTGTGGTGGTTGAGGCGCTGGATCCCCACAAGACCAACCACAGTTTGAGTCCCCGACCTGGCAGCTTGTTTTCTCTCTCTCTCATTTTCACTCTCACTCTGTGTCTCTCCTGATGACTACAGCAAGTAAAATAAATAATAACAACACATAAAATAAATAGTTATTAAAAAAAAAAAGAAACAAAAGAGGTTGTAAACGTTGCCACTTACAGGAATAAATTTGTAAATGTTTCCTGTTACAGGTGTAAGCAAGTAGCACAACTAAGCCTAGAAAACAGGCTCTTTTCCTTATTCCCTCTGCCCTGACTCTGTTAGGTTGCCCTCCTTAGAGGCAGAGCAAACTGGACTAAGGGATATAGAGTCGCCTAATAGAGTTGCTTGGCTCCACAAGGTTCAGTAAAGCAAAGTAACAAGAGAAGAAGTTCACTGATGAAAAAAAAAAAAAATCCAGAAACTCTAATGTGCTATTTTCTTGACTACTCCGTCCAAGTGGAAAAAGTCTGGGACACATTTAAGAGAGAAGAAGAAATAAAATAATTTCTTTACAAAGTTGACAGATATACTCATTTAGCAAACACAGGCATACACATACACACTGGCACATACATAATAGTTGTTTATTTATTAACCCTGAAACTTTCTAAATTTCTTTCTATTTCTCTTGGACCTCTTTAGTTTATATTTACCTAGAATCTTCTATTGTGTCTCAAATTTATAAATTTATATATAATGTATTCATTATAATTACTTTAATTTCCTCCATTGCTCTGGTTATTAATTTCTCTATTGTAGTTCTAATTTTCTGTATTTGTGAGCTTTCTTGCTTAGTAATTAAATCATATTTATTATTTTGTTATTGTTCTATTTGAGAAATATAACTTTGATTTATTAATGCGTCTCCTTTTTTTCTAATTCATTAATTTCTGACTTTGTTTTTTATCAGGTTCTTCTTTCTATTTTGCAGATTTGTTTGCTGTTTTTTTAACCAACTTCCTGAGATGAATGGTAATATGTTTATAATTATTTTTTTCTTGTAACAGTGTTTAAAGCTATGGATTTTCCTCTGAATATGGCTTTATCTATATCCATATACACTTATTCTCTGTAAATTCTATAATGTTTCTTAAATTAAAAAACTCAATTTAAAAAGCTGTGGGTTTTATTTTCCCTATCAATTTCCAGGAGCTTTTATTTATTAGAGGGATAAGGTTTTTCTCTGAGATGTGAGTTATCAATCATGACCACTTTCTCACATCATTTAAAAGCTATTTTCAAATGTTTAATTTTGATTTTTCTCATCCATGATTCCAGTAATGTTAGAATCATATTCCTCTCCTCCCATCCCCAATTTCTCACTTCTAATGTGGCTTTTAGTCCTATAATAGTTTCACTTTCTAATTTCACTTCTTTCTTGTTCCTTCATGGCCTATTTTATTTCTCTTTTTGTTGTCTCATAATCTCTTTGATCCTCACAGCTAATCTTGATCTCTTAAAGAGGCCACAGTTGTTTATAGGTCTTTCCTACTATGGAAAGTATGTATTTCTTTTGCTAGTATATATCTGGATCTGCCTTTCCTTACGTTTCTTTTGTTTGATGCAGGTTCCTTTCTGATTATTTCTCATGCTTCAATGAGTTAACTCTATTCGCTGTTTGCTGAGGAAAAGAGACTAGCCAAGTGAACTGAGTTACTGATGAAGTTTCACCATGGTGCTGTAATTGTTGGTATTTTTACCCTGACCAATTCATCTGTGCAGTCATCGTATCAGGGATTCATGTCTCAGTATTTTGTGCCCTGTCTCCACTACTTAAGTTATCAGCACTTTTAAAGGACTTGTATAGAGTCAGTATGTTACACATTTTATGAGTCATGATCTAATTAATGTTTATTTTTTAATGTTTCTTTATTCTTCTCCTGAATGTTATTAACAGTGGTAAAAGCTAGCATGGCTAATCCTATCCACTTTGCCACCCTCACATCTTTTTTCTGGTATGGGTGGCAGGCTGGTGTCATTCCCTAGACTTCCTTGTCCATGTCAGTAACTGGAGTATGTTTCCCTCAGGGTCCTTCTATCTACATTAGAAGGTGCTGCCTACTGCGTATGTTTAACAGCCTCAACACCTTCCTTGGACTTCATCTAAATTTCATCGTATTCTACAGTTTGTGATTTGGTACTGTACCTACTTTCTAAAGAAGAAAGGTTTTTCATGTGTCTCATTTTTGTTTCTTCAATTATATGTTTCTTTCACAGAAAGATATGAGACAGAACTTCATTTAATTTTTCATCTATGTCCTCCAATTGGCAAAACAGAACTTCACTCATTATTCAACTAAGTGCCTGGTCATCCTTGTTCCCAAACTTGGACTAACCCATTGTAGGGTGTGAAACACAGCATTCATTTTCATTGACAACTGTATATTTATCACCTCATAAGCATATTTGCATTACAGAGCGATTTTTAAATCCTAAACTGAACCTTAGACTTCCAGATAAAGCTATGAAATGGAGCTATGATTACAGAATGAGAAGAAATATGATAGATATAGGAGAGAAGTTACAGGACCCCAATTAGTGTCTGTAAAATTACTTCATATGAGTATTCAATAAAGTTTTGTTTGAGTTGTTTTAATCTCCAGAATTAGCTACTGTAAGCTTCATTGTTTGTCTGTAATAGAAGAGTAATAGGAGAATGAGGCATTCAGTGTAAGTGAATTTTCTAGTTAACTGTTTAAAGAATTTTCTTTTTAAGTATTAGGGTAGAAATCTTTATGATTTCCTATTTTCTAAAAAAAAAAAACAACTTTATATAGTGAAAGTACACTGGAGTGGGAGGTTTTAGATTCTTCGGCACTTTCTGTCACTTATTATTAACAAAAATTTGACAAATAGTTTAACCTATCCTAGCCTCAGTTCGTCCATCTGTAAAATTGGAACACTATAACTTGTCTTACCTTATTGGTAAGGGATTAGTTAAATAATATGTGTCCAAATGCTTTGTAAACTAATAAACAACTTAAAAGGTATAAGGGTCTGAATAATAAAAGATGATTCAAATAAAATAAGTGATATTACCAAAGTTAATAGAGGAATAAAGGGCAGTTTACTGCATAATATGATATGCTTTTAGGATTTTTCTGTGTCTTCTAGTTGTTGACTTCAGCTCTAAACTGCTGCTTCAGTTCTTCCTGCTTTCAGCAAGTCTGCATCTAGGAACAACACTTTCTTCCTGTCTCCTTTTCCCTGGTACATTTGTATATATAGTTTTTGTTTATTTCTTGTATTTTTTATTGCTTTAAATAAGATGTGAAAGATCACACAGAGTAATGAGCAGAGAAAGCAGCACCTGGTTTGAATTCTGTCCTTGTGCTCATCAGTTAACATTCCAGAGTCTGTTTCATCCTCTGTAAGAGGACTTCAATGACTATTGTTATGAGAAAAAATTAAATCATTTCTACATAAGGTAAGGAACATAGTACAGGTTCAATAAATGGGTTTTTAAATCAGAGACACCTAAAGGGTTATATAATAATGCGAAGTTCCTGAAATTTATCCAATGTCTTTACCTTATTAAAAGTATATTTTGCTTACTTCTATATTCTTTATTTTTTTGGAGAGGTTTTCGCTACAGGGCGCGTGTGCTCGCCAGACAGACAGAGACATAGAGACAGAAAGCGAGAAATCACCCCCCGGGGGGATGGTCACGCCGCAATCCCTTCTCCTCCATTCTCCTCTCGGGATCTTGGGCACGCACGCACACGCGCCTGGCGTGAGATTTAAGCCACCGGGTCCGAGACGCGAACCGCGGTCGACTACGTGGGAGTCCAGCAACATAGCCATTACGCTAACTGCTGGTTCCCACTTCACTATTCTTAATTGAAGTGTTATGTCTTGACAACTGATATATAGCTGCATCTTGACTGATAGCTTTTATATTCAGTAAGTCATTTCACTTTTTTTCTAAGGGCCAACATAGAATGTAGTTTTCCTTAAAATCGATGTTTCATTGATTCTTTTGACTAACCCCACAGTTCTAACAGTGTCTCTGTTCCAATTAACTTCTTTTGAGCTTAATTAACTTCCTTTTTCTCTTGTAAACTACTATGTCCTAATCTTAAACCCTCAACACAGAGACCATGTCTCTCAGGTTATAATGCTCTGAATATTTTGTAAAAATCACCCCACTATTATGTAATAATTATGTATCTAAATGTTACAGATTGTGAAAAATTCATGACTCTGCCTGAACTCATTCTCAGAAGATCACAGGTCACTGTGATACAGCATTTATATAACCTTTCATAATTTGCAAACATTTCATACTCAGTTAATGAAAGTCTAATGAAGGTCTTCAACATAGTAGTATAGATTGATATTGCTGTTGCTAAGAAAATAAAACAAAGATGGGATCATGAAAAACTGGAAGAATTCATATCCCTTGTTACCAGGAAAAATAGGATTAGAACTCAGTGTCTTATTCTCTGATCTGCTGATGTCCTGTTGAGTCAGAGCTATTGTAGTACTGGGGAGAGAGGGGGAAAGAAAAGTCTATTCATTTCCAGGTGCTATTATTTGGAAAGGTCTATTCAGTATTGTAGAGATAATTTTCTTTACTTTCAAAAAGACTAAAAAGTAAATCCCAATCCTGTAATTTGGGGGTGGGGGGCAGGAAAACAGACAACTAGGGCCAGAGAGCAAAAAGCAGGTAAAGAAGATAAAATGGGTAGTGGATGAATCCTCATCTATTATTACATGAGAGAAGTACTTAAAAAGGAAGGCCACTATCCTCTCTCATCTGAGGCTCTCTCTAGAACCCTGCAGGATAGAAAGATATGCCACTGAGTCTTCATTTGGGGAGCAGCAGGAGAAGGCAGTATCTCCTTAGCCAAATGAACCCCTTCCTGATAGCTGTGGGAATATGTGTTTGTGCCACCAGGCCCCTTAGAAAATTATCCCCAAAATGACTAATGTTTAGTCATTCAAAACACACACACACACACACACACACACCAACAACAACAGAAAAAACCCACAACAACCTGGCTTCAAAGGGAATACAATGTGGAGAGAGTAAATAACACCAAATTTGATGACATTCTTAGCCTTGGTTTAGGGCGACATAAGGATATAGAGTGGAAAGTACTCTGAGTGGAAATGTAGGGGGTCTTGATTGTAGTTTCAGCAGTTTCACTATGTAGCTGTGTGGTATCACAAGTGGCTTAACCTCTCTGGACCTCTGATCCTTCATATTTTAAATGAGGGGGTTGATTACTAAGTGCTGTCTAAGAGCCCTTCTAGAGATAAAAATTCCCCAATCTATGACAATAATAATTAACATTTGATGGTCCTTTACCACCTACAAATGATTTCCACATACATTATCTAATTTGATCTTCATGCCAGTTCTGAGGTAGTATTATTATGATTATGCCCATTTTTAGAAGAGAGATTCAGAAACCACAAAATGGCAGAGTTGGCATAGAACAGATGTTCCCAAAAGGAAAATACCCCTTCAGTAAAAGAAGCAGCTGATGCTAACAAGGATAAGTAACAGCAGATAATTTAGGCTGTGAGCTGTATTTTAGGGGTACAACAGAATTTCTAAATGCTGCATTGGGGTAACAATAATCTACCATGTGGAATGTTATCTGATGATGTATTTATCAAAAAAAACTAATAAAAAGAAAATTAAAAAGAGATACAATAATTGTTACTGCACTACACCCTAATGAATTATTGTGTTCAAGATTCCTACAAAAAAAAAAGTAATATTATACTCGGCTTATGTTTTAATTGATTTATTAATATTTTATCACAGGAATGTAATTTAAGCTCCTCATGATTTAGATCTCATAAACCTTTAGCATTTTGCAAATTCAAATTCCAATTTAAAGCCAGGGCGAGCAATTAACTTTTCTATCATCTTGTCAGGGGAGAAGGTTCGTGTTTAATTTGAGACAAAGTGACAGAAATATATATACACTGTATGTATTACTCCAATTTAATTTATGAGTCAGCACCATCCACCTTCAAAATGTAGATTTAATAGAAGGGGAGGAAGAAAAGGCCGTGCTGTCATGATAGGGCTGTGATAGCTGCCCTGAATTTTATATATATATATAAAAGGTCCCTGGTTTGTTGAGATACCAGACTAGATTGATTGCAGGCCTATTAGTAGATCCTTTGTTTTAAATTCCATTTACTGATTCTCTTCTTATATAGCATAAGATTTCATGGGTATCACAAGGAGCTTCTTCTACCTCTCTGCTTCTACTCTATCTATTACCCTACGCTCAGTTTTATGTATAGCTGTCCCCTAGGTTTATCCTAAATCCAGATAAGTGAGATACAATATAGTAAATATTGCTTTAAGGTCATTTTGTCACCACTATTCTTATTTTTCCAAGCAATATTTTAAGGACTCTCTACCTAAAACAAACAAACACCACCTCTTCACCACTTTATACCTTAATCTGTAAGATACACATACCATAGCAAGTTAAAACTGTGGCATTTTCCGGCTATCCTTTATAAAATAGTTAAGGACAGGATAAGAATGAATGAGCTGAAACCACAGAAGGTAGTCAGCTCAACTCTAGGGAAGTACTTCTGCTTGGTGGTTATTAAACACTTGGAACAGGGCTGCAGACAGGGGTTAAGGAATTCTTCCTAGCTCTGTTATACTATAATTCACCAAAGACGCACAATGCTCTATGCTGATGAGATGAGTTACATGACATCTCCTCCCTGGTTCAATCAAAGGGAAGCAATTTACATCTCAAACCAGTTCTCTCATCAGTGGGACATAAAAACTGCAGAACAGAGACACAGCAAATGTGCTTATTTATACAGCATCAACTCAGTTGCCACTGTTCTTTATTATTTCCCTTCACTCCCTCCTCCCCTGTGTGGTGGCCATTTTGAATAGGATGCTTTAAATTTAAAAGTGAGGAAAGACAGGACTAAGAACAATTCAGGGACAAAATTAAAGATTTCTTGTATTTCTGACAATCACTGGCCCTTACGGTGCTAGACCGATCCTTTTGTTCCATCTAAACTAAAACTGGATTTCCTTTCAGGCTACAGGAAAAGAATTAGAAGATGGTTGATGGAAAAGTCTGGAAGGTAGACTGGCAAATATTTATTCCTTTACAGATACCGAATGCTGTGCCCCATAAGTGAATACAGTGATTTGTCAAAGCAAGGCTATGTTGAATTAGTGTGTGGTCTTCATTCATAAAACAAGCTTATTTTACTATTAAGCTATTAATCTTAGCTTAATTATGTCAGACGTTTTGCACTCATACATGACAGTGAAAGTGGCTAAAAATGCATTTACTGCACCTGTTTAAAGGCAGTAATATCCCTCTAAAACTATTGCAGGGAAGGGAGGGGCAAGCTCCCACAGACATAGCTTTTAGACAGAATCTGGGATTATGGCGGAGGGGTTTAAATACAGGAGGTAAAAATGGTAATCATATTCATCAAATACACAAAGAAGTAAAAACAAGAAGCTGTAGATAATTCTTTTTAGTGGACTCACTAAAATAACAATAACAGCTTGATGAAGAGAACATGATTGTAGAAAGCTTGTCCATTTTACATTTTCTCTTTACATAGTGCAATAAAAAGGGAGCACCTGCAGTTTCTACTTATGTGTGTATTTTTTTTTTTTTTGCGATGTTAAAAGAAATCATGGGACATCATGTTTGCTTTAGGAACTACTAGTCTAATCTCAAGTACACACTCCCTCCCATAAAGTTACATTTGAGTCCTCTAGGAACACCTAAGCAGGGCACAGATGTTCTTCAGTCTACAAAGTACAGTCTTTGCTTCTCACTCTTTTTCTTCATTCATACACAATGGACATTCAGGTAAAACAAACTTCTCTGTCATGAATCATTTTACACAAATGACATCAACAGATTTTATATTTTCCAATATTTTGTGGCATCTACTTAGTACTTAGAAACACCAGCTCATTGCAGTATCACTGGCATGGTGTCCTATTATTTATCTTTAAAAACACTATTAATTGCACATCATGGATACCTGAAGAGCAAAAGAAAGCCGCGGTTCGCGTCCTGGACCCGGTGGCTTAAAAAACTCACGCCGGGCGCGTGTGCGTGCATGCCCAAGATCCCGAGAGGAGAATGGAGGAGAAGGGATTGCGGCGTGACCATCCCCCCTGGGGGGTGATTTCTCGCTTTCTGTCTCTAATGTCTCTCTCTGTCTGTCTGGCGAGCGCACGCGCCCTATAGTGAAAATCTCTCTAAAAAAAAAAAAAAAGAAAGCCATAAACTTCATTACATTGGAGGGCTAGTGTGATCTCACATGAAATGTGAGCTACCATTATTAAAAATAGAAAATTGAGTGGGACCAGCAGTTGGTGTAATGGCTATGTTGCTGGACTCCCATGCAGTTGACCGCGGTTCAAGTCCCGAACATGGTGGCTTAAACTCACACCAGGTATGTATGCGTGTGTGCCCAAGATACCGAGAGGAGAATGGAGGAGAAGGGGTTGCAGCATGGCCATCCCCCCTGGGGGTGATTTCTCACTTTCTGTCTCTGTCTTTCTGGCGAGTGCACACGCCCTATAGCAAAAACCCTTTCCAAAAAAAAAAAAAAGGAAAAAAAAAGAAATAGTGGTTACTTAATGCTTCTTACAGTATACTAGTCAATTTTAAAGTTTCAAGGTTCTGTCATAGGATGAAACAATAATTTTTTTAAAAAAGAAATACCTAAAGTATTTGGTAGAACCACTTTACATGCCAAAAGAAGCTAAGAGAAGAATCCTTCCTTTGCATTTTTTCCTTCCTTCTTTCTCTTCCCTCTCTCCTTCCCTTCCTCCCTTCCTTTAAGTCCAGGAAGAAGTCTGTATATTTGTAAGGCTATATTTTTATTTTGGAATCCACATGCTTTTCCTACTTGGTAAAAGTGATTTCCTCATTGCTGATTTAGGGAGGGAATCTGGATAACTTTTTATGACATTTTTTTTCTGAGAGTCTATACAATATCCTTCAGAGAAAGTTATATTCCTATAATGGCCTCCAATATTCTACATGCAGTTCATAAGGTGTCCTTAGTAAAGGTTGTATTTTATAAAAGATTGCAATAGCTAGTGAACAACTATTTGTTCAATTACCTTTGTAAATGACAGTGTAATATGTGCATAAATAAAGAAAAGGTTTAAACTACACTATACAACTACAATGCCATGTAACTATCAGTCACTCTGTCTTCACATCTACATTCACATCTGATGCTTGAAACAATCTTTTATAGACAAAACAGGTAAGGGACTAACCCCATCTTTCACGTTCTAAAAAAAGTGACTGAAGTGCAATTCCGTTTCTAGAGATGTTTGTCACTATGGACATTCAATATATGAAACTCTGCAAGTACAGCAAAAGTAGGATCTGATTATGTGTTTTATTAAATGACTTGCCATAGGCCTCTATGGAGAAGAAGCAATCCTGTGTATGTCAAAAATTGTGGTTTAATTTTTTTATCTTTATAAAAGTCTTCACGAGTTCTTAACATGATATAAGAAGTGTCAGTATTATCTGAACAATCGGAGATTTCCATAGGCAGAATAACATTACAGATTACAATATTACAACAGATATCCATCATACTCAATTCATCTGACAAGATCGGTTAAACCAAAGGGTCAGAAGTACCTACAAGGAGATTGTGAAAGCAGAGGCTCTCTATCTTCTCTAACAGATAGGATATATCAGTTAGATATTGTCTGTGCTGAAAATAAACACCACACCTATGGGGCTGTGCTTCCAGCTTTTTGTCCTCACAGTTACCCTGCTTTTCTCACTGGTGTGCTTTAACTATCTTGTGGCATTCCCACTCAAAAGCATTTTTGGAGATTAAACTTCAGGTCTATCAGAAAAGATTTAGAGCTGTGACATTTGATTTTACTAAAATTGAAAGTATCATGAAAATATTTTTAAAACTAAAACTAGAAATCAATTTGTAAAGATGCTTCATGTTCTTCAACCCTACATGTCATGTAAGGCAAGTAGGTATAGATTAAATGGGACAGTATCTACTTGATTCATCAGAGTTTTAAAGTTTTTCAAATTCCATAAAGTGTTTCTACTTTCCTGTAGCACACCATGCTAAGTCCCACCTCATCACCTGTTTACCTATGTCTGGAATGCTGTTCCCCAGAGTTAAGCAGGTTTCTTTCTTGATTCTGGTCTCTAGCCAAATGTCACCTCTGTAGGAGACTTACACTGACTATGATATCTACTAGGTCATCAGAAAAGAAATTTTCTATGTAAAAATGCTTCATGACTTTTCTGATGATCCTATAAGATAGCTTGCCATCTCCCCCTACTTTACCTCACTTATGTATTCATTATGTATTGTCTATTTTCTTACTAAAATATAAGCTTACCAACCAAAGACTTTGCTTTATTCCTCATGGTATCACTAGTACCAGCACTGTGCTTAATATTTGGTAGGTGGTAGATGTTTGTCAAATACAGAAAATTTAGAGTTAATTTGTTTTCTTTTAAGTTTTAGTTTATACTCACTTCATCTTCTGCCAACAAGAGAAGACATCACATACTATATGAAATCTACATGGAAGAATCATTATTCCAGGAAGAATGTGTTCATACCTGACTTGCAACTAGAGTTTGTTGCTGTGGGGGCATTTATTGTCTGCCATTTTAGCTTAAACACCTAATGGCTGAAGTTAAACCAAAAAGTCAACAGCACACACACACACATACACGTATCAAAAAACAAACAACACTCCTGTCCAACTCCTTACTCTTGGAACCAGAGTACATTGCTACTTTACTCCAAACAAACAACACTAAAGGAGAGAGGCAAAAATTAGGACTTTGGAAGCCATTTCACTGGAGCTGCCACCTGTCACTTATGTAAGAAGATGCAATCATGCATCTGTCCAGACTGGTGAATCCTAAGGTCTTAAATTCCTAAATAGTGATTCTCCAACAAATTTTATATCACATAATAATGAAATGATATGATCTTTATTTTTCCTTTAGATGACATGAATTTTTGTTTTAAAATATGATATACAACTTTTAAAACCAAATCCCAATTCGCTGAGGTTTTATTATTATTTTTAATAGGAAAATGTCTATCATCATTTTAGTGGCAATAATAGTTCTGTACATTTCTCTTAGCAATTTCAACCTCAGATTTCTAAGTACTGTGCAAACATTAATTTACTAAGTTCTGCTGTGTTCTTTGTGTGAATTAGAATATAATCATATCTTCATTATTTTCAGGTGAGAATCACATGGTCATGACTTGCGAAGGCCACAGAGCAAAGAATTTCTAAAAAGTAGAAAGAGGATTTGTTTTGAAACTGAGTACCTAGGGAAGATCAATAGAAAAATATAAGCCTATACGTAGGCCAAGCCGACGTAGTAAGCACTGGTAGATACTGTGACTCCTCAGGTTGAGGACATAAGGGAGGCCCTGGTTCAATTCCTGACCTACCCTAAAAATCTGGACAAGTTAGTACATTCCTGTAGTTCCACCTACTCAGGAGGCTGAGGCAAGAGGATTGTGACATACTGAGACCCTGTTTAAAAAAAGAAAGAGAGAGAGAAAAACCTACTTAAAATACCATCTGTTTTCTTACTGAGTGCTTCTATTTGAATTTTGTTGTGGGAAGTGAAGTAAGTTGATAACTCATTTCAGAAGCTAAAAGCTCTAAATAAATATCCCTGAAGAAGTAGAATCAATCTTTAAGAATAGTTAATAATAATTGAGTACACACCATGTGCTAGATACAGTAGAGTGCTAGTTTTATGAGCTAGTGAAGATATGATAGTATTCTAATTCACACAAACAGGGATTTATTGTCTCATTCACTACTATATTTTCAGAGACTAGAACTTCACCTGGGTCATAGTATGTATCCAATCCCCTATCTATTATAACAAATGCATGAATCAGATAAATAACTCAACAGCATCAATATTGAAACATCACCATTTTGTAAGTTGTGAATATCCTATTAAACATTTGCTCTTAAAACTAGAGGAGTAAAAACATTTAATTTGACCCGGTGTTTGACTAAATCTAGATGAATAGTGACCATTTTTACAATTCAGTTCATTTATTTAACAGGTATTTATGGATCATATACTATGCTGGGTATTCTAAGAGATTCTAGGAATAAAGATGAGGTCTTTGCTATTTCAGAACTTAAATTATTTTCCGTGTGTCTGGGAGACAGGTATCTTTGTATAAATGCAACTATGAGACAAAATCTTTCTATAAACTGTGATTTTTGTTTTTACCATTTTACCATCCTAATTTGTGAATGCTTAAACAACTATTTCCTTCCGAGTATCCATAAGAGAATTGCAGTAAAATGTAGGTATAATGATTAATTGCAACATATATTGATAAAGTAGAGTAGCTACCTGACAGTCACCTAGACAATCTGACCAATGTCTAAGAAATTAATTTAGGCATCAGGATGAGTTATGAAAGGTCTGAGTTATCTATTTCAGTTATCCATATTGTCACTTCTCAATTTCTACACAAACATACTCTCAGGCTTCATCTGGGCTGCCTCAAATTTGAATCTACTTACAGTTCTTAATGGGTAAGTTCAAAAATGATGCTACTGGGTCTTCGGAAAAGTCAAAACATATTTTTCTATGCAAAAATGCATCATTGTTTTTCAACGACCCAATATTTCAAAGAAAAATAAATAAAAAAGTGCTCAAGGTATTAGAAAATAAGTAATACCATACAAACTCCCTATTACATGTAGGCTATTTAGAACAGTCACTACTACAACAATGACCTCATTCACAGTTACCCTGTAGGACTATAATATGTGCTACCTCTGTCCACTAAAAATATTCTCTCAAAACAGAACTTATTGAATTTTATGCTGATACTCTTGAGATATTTAGTTACTTGAAAACAATTTCAGTTCTTTTGCATTTACTTTTGGGGCACAAATGCAGCTTCTGCAAATTGTTCTGATATGCTATAGAAACTTTTTTTTTCAGATATGCTATATACGTTTCAATCTATAAGAAAACCAAGGAGGCTAAGCAACCTGTTCTACTCTGCTACATTGCTTATAAAAAGAAACACCTGAAATTGAGTGATATACAAAAATAGAGGTTTATTCAGCTGCAGTTTGGAGAAGCAAGGTCCGAGAACCACTTCCAGTGGGGTCTTCTGGCTGCATCACAACATGAAGGGCAGGAGAGCATGGTCTATGTTTTCATGTGTCTCCTGGTCTCATTTTTTCTCTAAGGAAAGTCCACCAGCAATCAATCAGAGGGG
Organism: Tupaia belangeri chinensis; assembly: GCF_000334495.1. Classification (NCBI taxonomy): domain Eukaryota; kingdom Metazoa; phylum Chordata; class Mammalia; order Scandentia; family Tupaiidae; genus Tupaia; species Tupaia belangeri. The sequence goes on from NW_006199107.1 coordinate 1,568,118, forward strand.
TCCCATCCTAATCACTTATCACTCCCCAAAGCCCTACCTTTTGACATGAGGAAGGTAACAGATTTCTTAATACCTTTACAAACAAATCTAAATACATGAATTGGGGGTGGGAGGGCACAGCCACAGCAGGATCCTAAGTTTGACACAAGCATAGGAGGACCCTAACCATTGCTAGCAGCCCACTTACGATTTCTTCTTCCTCTAAAATGAAGCTGAAACATTCTTTTAGCTGGAAAAAAAACATTTTATAAACACTTATTGGCAAAGGAAGAAAAGGAAAAACATGATCTTGATGTATTTTATTTTATTTTTTTCTTTTGAAATCAAGAACTAGATACAGGTGACAGATCTGCTTCCACCTGCTGGTTCTATGAATTTATAAAGCTGAAATTTTATACTTAAAATCACTGTAAAATTCAGAATTACTTAGCATTCCTTTTCTGTTTATACGTGTTCATGACAATGATACAACAGCCCCAGGCATTGCACTACCAATTTCTATGTATGTGTCCACTGATATTGTCTCTATCAAATTCAATCCAATAAAATTAAATGGAGTTAAATAAAACAGTCTGCTTGAACCTCAGTATTTCTTGTTTCTTATTATATTGCACCTCTTGTCATTTCTTATTTATTTAACCAAGGCAAAAAAGGTTTTCAGACTCAATTACATTTTCCCTCCTGGTCTTCCCTTTCTCAAGTACTCTTTTTTCCTTTGAATAACATTGTTCATGTTTATTGTCAAAAAAAAAAAAAAAAAAGAGAGAGAGAGAGAAAGAAATTCCTGTAATTCTATAAAAGTCAAGGGGCATAATAAAGTAACTGCCATCTTATGGTAGAAAGGACAATTCTATCTAATGTTTACCATAAAATATTAATCTAATCCCTATGGTGTTCATATTATGATATCCACAACTATTGCCTACTTTGATAAGGCCCTAAGTTGTAGGAGGAAAAAAGGCTGTAGTAATTCAGGGAAAAAGTTTTTAAAGACAAATTTATCTATGGCTTCAGGAGTTAAGTTTTAAATAAATAGATTATTATCTATTAAAGATAACTTTCTAGTATGGTGAACTAGACTGGTGAGAAATGTACACATGTTGCAATATTCATTTTGTAAGCTAAGTAACGTGATTGAATGTATAAAAGAAATAGAAATTAAAAAAAAAAGAAATTGAGTAGGTAAAAGTGTTAAGGATGATATTGATATTAAGACAAATTGACTTGCAATTTCTTTCAGTACTTTGAGGCATTGGAGTAACTTTATCTTTGTTTCCCTTCATTACCATGCCCCTTTCAGCCAGCATATAGAATTTATGTTTCCCCTTTAAAGATGCCCTTAATGTTAATTTTAAGCTTATTTCATGTGTATGAAAAAAATCTGGAGAGAAATAAACATACATGATTTTTCTCTGGAGGTCTTTTTCCATAACCAACAGCCAATGACAACCAACCTCTCATTAATCTCTTAGGAAAGAAATCAGTAAGTTTCTTGTGTCCTTCATACAGGATCACCATTTATTATAAACAGTGCTGAAAGACCCCACACACAGCAAACTGAAGCATGTGGCATTTAATCCATCACACAGAAAAAGCAAGGATTGAGTCAACATTTCTAAGGCTTCTACCTCCCAACTATACATTTCCATGGTGTCCATTTCCATGGTGTTACAGACCTTCAAACAAGCACATTTGTCTAAAAACAAATACATATGTAGGAAACAGTTCCCAAGGGCTCTTGCCTTTTCAGCTGTTTTTCATAGGAAGATGAAAAGTCAGATGCAACATTCTGAAATTGTGAGTCTTCATGTCTTATATATTAGAGATGGAAATATTTGGTACCAGGTTGTGAATCTTACATTATTTCCATTAAATGGGCAAGAACAGGACACAAACAAGGTATCTTAGAGTTTTCATCAGATAACAGATTCCATCTTTTCTTCCTTCTATCTCCTATCCATTGGTTTTAACTTCATTTTAAAGATACATACAACTATTCTAAATGAAATTCATCATTTCCATCCTCTCTCAAAAAGTTTCTGAAGAAATTTGCAAAACAAGGCTATCTATAACATTAATATCTTAATGTATATTCAATATTTCCCTAGATTTCATGAATCTTACCCATCCTAGTAGAAACCGATTTACAGGGTAAACAAAAACAAAAACAAAAACAAAACTCTCCTCTATAGCTTCCTGTGTCTGAAATTCAATCATTCAAAATTTATGGATGATGGCATTTTCCTTAGAAATCACTTGATTCCATACTATTCTGAGAACAGTTCTGTTTCTTTTTTATTTTAGAAATGAGGAAAATACAGAGAAATTAAATAACTTGCCTAAAACCTTTTGGTAAGTAAGAGAGCCAGGAGCTGAATCCATGGAATCTAACACTAGAGACTTAACCATTGTACTATATTGCTTCCCTATAGAGATTAGTAAAGAGAAATGGTCAAAACCCACTCTTATCACCTACTAGCTATGTAATCTTGGCAAGGATCTTAACCACAATGAACCCTTATTTCTTTTAGCATTTAACTAATAGCTAGTCTTCATTGAGTATTAAGTATGTTTCAGTCGAAAACACTGAATGTTTTACATGCATTATTTCATTTAATCCTCACCTTTACTCAACAAAGTATGTGGTTCCATTACCCTTAATTTAGAAACAAGGAAACAGGTTAAGTAACTTGCCTATGTCATTACAGTAAATAGTGAAGACTGAATTTGAATAAAGGCAATTTCACTTTAATAATTATACTCTTAATCATTATATTTGGTGACAATAATAAATAGTACCTATGTTATGCGATTTTGGGTTATATTTTGGTCAGAATTAAGTTAGATAATGCATCTGTGATGGCTTTCGTATGTGCTAATTTGACTGGGCCAGAGAATATCCAGACATTTGATCACACGTTATTCTGGCTATGTCAGTCAAGTGTTTCTGGATAAGACTAACATCCGAATCAGAAACTGAGTAAAACAGATTGGCCCTCCCTGATGTGGGTGGGCCCTATCAAATCATGAAGGTCTGAATAGAATAAAAAGGCTGACTCTTTCATAAATATGAGGAGATTTCTTCTGGATGACTATCTTTGAACTGGACATCATTTTTTTTTTTTCTTGCTTTGGAATCAAACTAAAACATCTTGAGTCTCCAGTCTGCTGATTTGGAAATAAATTATTAGCTCTCCTGGGTCTCAGGCTAAGAATGAAACAATATCTTTGGCTTCACTGAGCTTCCAGCCTGGTAACTACAGATCTTGGGACTTGAAAACCTCCATAAACATTCATGTCAATCCCTTATAAATATCTCTTTCATATGTGTACATAGCCTATTAGTTCCTTTTCTCTGATGAACCCTGACCAATACAACATATAAAATGCATAGTGTCTGACATACAGAAATAGTCACAGAATATTGCTTATTATATTGCTTTTATAACAAAAGCCAACAAAAAAGAATTACAAAATAGCAAAGTGTCCCTCAATAAGAACAAAAATAGGCCTAGAGGAGGAAGAAGATGCCCTGTGGACACTGGATTCTTAAAAGAGGAGAGAGGAGATGACAAATTTTAAAACACAATATGCAGTTTGGTCAAATGACCAGCTTGTTTACATGAAATAAAAGATGGCACAGAAACTAAATGGATAAGGACATCAAGTAGAAAAGCTACTTTTATTCCCTTTTACCTTGATCTGGTAGGGAATTTGGGTTCTTTACCATGATCACGAGCTGACTGGGAATATACATGTGACCTTCTCCTTTGAGAGGTAACAGGTTACAGGAAAAGTGAAGGAATGTAATGGAAAAGACCAGGTTTTATTTAATGCCTTACTATATACATATCCCACCAGTTCAATTTACACATATGTCCTTTGCTATCAGATGTCTACTACGAAGGAATGAAGACTTCTCCATGGAACAGATTACTTCCCTGAGGTTTTCAGCTGAAAACACCCTGGAGATGGTACATTGAAATTTACTAATGCATTTGAAATATATGCATAGTCCTAAAAACTGATTCAATTAACATAGGCCCATCACCAACAGACACTCTCCCTGCCAAATCTCCTTCTGAATATCTTTGTTTAGTTAGGTTTAGGGCAAGTCTTAAGACTTCAATAAGTTCTCATAGGAAGAAAATAAGTGAGTTTAGCTTTGGGTCTTGAGGAACATGTGTTTCTCCCATTATCCAAGCTAAAACCAAGGAAGCTGCAACAGCTGGGAAAGGAAGGAAAAGCAAATTTGATTTTTACAGAAAATAGAAAATACAAGCAAGCCGTCCAATTCCAATGTGTGGTATCTATGATGGTTTTTCTCAAGGAAAAGTGCTTATTGTTGCCAAAATCCCCAAAGTAACCACAGCTGACACACTTGTCAGCATCAGAGCTTTCAGCAACTGGAAATAAGACCTGCTCCTTCTTCAAGCAGATGAAAAGCCAGACACTCCTTAAACAAAACCATTTTTTAAAAACAATTATTTTATTTTATTTATTTTACTAGGGCGAAATAGAGAGAGAGAGAGAGAGAGAGAGAGAGAGAGAGAGAGAGAGAGAGAGAGAGAGAGAGAGAGAGAGAGAGAGAGAGAGAGAGAGAGAGAGAGAGAAAGAGAGAGAGAGAGAAAGTAAGAAAGCAAGCCGCCAGGTCTGGGATGTGAACTATAGTCGGCCCTATGGGAGTCCAGAGCCTTAACCACTACACTACCTACTGTTAATCTGCCTTAAAGCTTGTTGAGCATAATATTTTGTCCTATTCAACTAGAAGTTCATGTTGCAAATCTATTTCATGCAAAGCATCAAAACTAATACAATGAATTTTTATATTCTTCTAGCTACATGACCGAAGAAACTCCTATCACTACATATCCAAATGTCTGCTGCTGAAGTATACATTATAATTGTACAAAAGACTATGGTCAATAAACAGAAAAATAAGTCCTGATAAAAAATACATAAATACACAAAGAAATGCAAATATAAGCCCTCCACCATACACAGAATTTTTGTTTAAACTAGTTACACATGCTCAATGGCAAAGGACATTCAAAACATTTTTTTTTTTTTTTTGGAGAGGTTTTTGCTATAGGGTGCGTGCACTCGCCAGGCAGAGAGAGAGAGACAGAGAGACAGAAAGCGAGAAATCACCCCCCAGGGGGGATGGTCACGCCGCAATCCCTTCTCCTCCATTCTCCTCTTGGGATCTTGGGCACGCACGCACACGCGCCCGGCATGAGTTTTAACCCACCGGGTCTAGGACTCAAACCGTGGTTGAGTACGTGGGAGTCCAGGGACACAGCCATTACGTAACTGCTGGTTCCCTCAAAACATTTTTTTAGTAAGCAAATTATCATCTTACATTAGCTTGACCAATATAAATCTTCTAAGTATTTTTTTCATAATAAAATGTGTATGGTTGGATTGAGTATTTTTCATTCTTTTCATGGCAACTCAGTATGAAAATATTGTGCAGGTGGAAGAGGGAACAAGAAAGGAGAAAAATTGCAAATAATCAGTTTAATTCCCTTAACAGTAACTTTAATGCAGGCAAAAAAGAAAGTCCCATATGATAGAATATTGGTTATAGTTAAATGACTATATTATATCGTTGCTTTTTGAATCTCAGTGTAAAACTGAGCTGCTTCTGAAGAGGCACTGGCATCTCATTGTTTTCTGGAGTCATCAATTTCTAAAAATTGGAAATGATTTCAAAATAGGTTACTGAAGAGATATCAATGTTTAAAGAATTATGGATTTATTTTCCCCAATTTCTGCTCATTGTAAAGTAGCATAAATGCATGAGTAATAGGAGAAAAAAACCAAAAACCTTAGAAGCTAGTTCAAAGTCTTGCTCTAATTAAGCCTACTCAACCCAAACCAACTTGTGCTGTGTATCTCAACATCAGTGGTGGTTTTTAATTCAGAATCTTAAAACAATCCTTCATTTGGCTTCTCTTGCATCATATTTTTCTGTAACTACTAAATCAAGTCCACTTTTCAACTTCATTTTCACCAGTATCTTATCAGTTCAAGTTCGCTTTGGCGATTTCCTGACAATAACCCTCAGCTGGATGGCTTCTTAGTCTCCTCAGTTTCTTCATAAAAAGTGGAGACAATAACGCATTAACTTGTTGTCAATTTAAATTAAATTATGTACATAGAGAGTTTCATACCATGATGACACTCACTCTGGTTTAATTGAATTTTAAATTTCTCCTCTTTTGTCTTTGTACTCATACTTGATATTTTCTTTGTAAGATCATAGCGGTCCCTTCCCAAATTCAAATGATCTTAGCACATACTCAAAGAAAGATGATAAAGATACAAACAAAAAACCTGCTCTCTCAGCTGCAATTTATTGGCTGATGTTTCTCTATCCCAGAATGTAACATAAAGTTCTAAAATGTGGGTTCCTGTCCAAGGAGTGTAGAAATGCCCTTGTAAAAATGTAGTAAACAACCTGTTAGAGACATAGGCTAGGACAAGGAACAGTTTCTCTATATTTTTAGAGACTAAAGACTCAATCTTTTCCTATACCTCTACTAAGCTAATTAAAACCAAAACAAACAAGAAAATGCCCAAAACTGTGCTACTCATGTTTAGTCATTTCATTGCTTCTATGTTTTTTATATCATGGAAGAGTTTCTAGCAGTGATAACACTTGCTATTCATAGATATTTTATTGATTTACAATGTTTGATTGCTATGGAAATCTAATCCAATATTACTCGATTAAGTACTGTTGAAAACTATAGGAAAAAAATCATCTGACCTAAGATGTTTCCTCTTACATGGGAGGAGGAAGCCAAACTAGAAAGGCTACTATTTTAATAACAAATGCCTCTACTTAAAATTTCATTTTAAAAAAGCCTCTTTTCTTATCTAAGTTCTAAGCAAATCTTTCTACTTTTCTCACAATAAACTATATGTGTGAAATTCTATCAGTGTTATTACCAATATTTATTCCTAATGGCCACAGGTTTTTTTTTTAATTAATTCTTTTTTTTATCTATATGTAGCCATATGCTTAACGTTACACAACCCACTCGGAATTCCTCTTCTAAAAACAGTAACATAAATATAAGAGTATGAAGTATGCATTCCTTTTTATTAATGCTAAAAATAAAAACAGAAGAAAGGGTCCAAAATGGACAGTTGAAAATGTTTAAAATTTACTTTAAAAAAGTATGTAGGGCCAGAGGATGGAGCAGAAGTTAGGGCAGCTGAATCCTCAATGACTGACTGCATGGTTCAAGTCCCATATCTGGCAGTTTGAGGAATATGTCAGGCACAAGTATGTGCATGCCTAGAACCCTGAGAGGGGAATGGAGAAGAAGGGGTTGTCGCATGGCTATACTCCTTGGAGGTTGATTTCTTGCTTTGTCTCTCTCTGACAAGAGCATATGCACCATAGCAAAAAATTAAAAATAGATTGAAAACGATGTGATTCATATTATGAAATCTTCACACAGTGCTTGATCCTGGTACTGAGGTGGCACCAAGTTTCCATACATCAACTGAAATACATCCACATGTGTCAGTGATGGTTGATAATTTTCCAGAGAATAATTTTATGAATCAAGAGCTACCCTAGTTGTTCTTTAGTGGCTAATGGTATTTTACTGGATAATATTTTACTTACTAACATTTCTTATTGGCATCATGATTAATTGACCATGTAATTTTCTAAAGATTATTCCAGAATATAATAATGCCTAAAAAGTAAAGGTCTTTTCTTTTACCTAAGCATCCATTTATTGTGATTAATACGAAATTACTTTGCTCATCTAAACCCTAACAAATAAAAACTCTGAATTAAGTTAGAATTAAGTTTCCCACCCGGCCTGAAAAACACACCAGGTGCAAGTGTGTCCCAGCCAAAAAATCTCTAGAGGAGAAAGGACTGAATATGGCCATCCCCCTTGCGAGGTGCTTCCTCACTTTCTCGCTCTCTGTTATGCACAGGTGCACTACAGCAAACTAACAACAGCATCAAGTAGATCAGCAAGTACGTAAAATGCTAAGAAATTGGGACCATACTGAGGTGACTGGTAAAATTCCATACTTTTTGGTCATCCTTCCTCCATTACCATATTTTTGTTGGGTTAAATTAACATCAAGAAGAACTGTTAAATGAAACCTAAATCACATTAGTCTAACTAACTATGAAATACCAAAAATTCCGAACCTTACTTCTTTACTCTGTTCAGCTGGTGACTGGTAGTAGACTGTCGAAACAAGGTTCTGGCCCAGGTGATGCCAGATAGTTCAAAGAAATAATGGTCAAGCAGAAATTAATAATAAATCATTCCTATTTTCATTCACCTTTGCATGAAAATACTGAACTTTTTGCCTTTTTAAAATATTCTCCACACAAATAGCCACTATGTTTCAAAAAATATCTCTCTCACCTCCAAAATCTCTCTCCATCCCATCGATCCCTCACAGGTATTTTCTTTCCTCTCAGCTCATTTTCCCTTCCATATCCATTCATTTCCCATTTTCCAAGTCAAACTTTGACATTTTACAATGAACCCGCTTCCTTTTTTTTTTTTTTTTTAAGAGGTTTTTGCTATAGGGCACGTGTGATTGCCAGAAAGACAGAGAGAGACAGAGAGACAGAAAGCGAGAAATCACCTCCCAGGGGGGATGGCCATGCCACAATCCCTTCTCCTCCATTCTCCTCTTGGGATCTTGGGCACACACAAACACATGCCCAACGTGAGTTTAAGCCACCATGTCCGGGACCCGAACTGCAGTCAACTACATGGGAGTTCAGCACCATAGCCATTACCCAAACTGCTGGTCCCCAATGAACCCTCTTCCTAATGATAATTTTTCTAGTTCTGTTTCCCATCCCCCTAATTCTATATTACCAAACTCCTGATACTTTGCTAGCTTAAATAGAATCCTTACAGGAAATGGAAGGACAGAATTGAGAAGAATCTCAGAACTGAGAAAAGAAAAGAAAGGAGAGGTCTATAAATTTCATATGAAATTATTTTTTATTATTTTAATTGTCAGAAGGCATGCGTACTTGCCAGAGAGAGAGAGAGAAAGAAAGTTAGAGGGAGAAAGCACCCCCTCATGGGGTGTGGTCATGGCACAATACCTTCTCCTCCATTTTTTTAACCTGCCAGAATTTAGGTACACAGACACATGTACCTGGTGGGTTTTTCAAGCTGTTGGTGTCCAGGACTCAAACCACAATCATCTACATATGATCTGGGTCACTTAACCACTAGACTCCAGAATGGGCCTATGAAACTATTATTTTTGTCTGAATCACATATGTGAAGACCTTAAAGCTTTGCAAACCACTGCTTATGTCAATTCTTAGTATCTCCATTGTTTCATTTCCCCTTTCATTTCTTCTTTTATTTGTTGTTTTGTTTGTCTGTTTGGTTTTGGGTAGTTATAAGGTGTAAGAGTTAACTTTAAATACATGGAGTATAAAAATGAGGATAGTCCATGGCTTATCTTTTACTATCTATATTCATCCCCAAAATGTAGAGCTCTCTTAAATAAATCTTAATATCTTTCATCCCTTAGACTGTTGGAGCCATAACTTTACTTTGAATTTTTGAGATCCTATTCATCTTCTTCTGGTCAGAACAATATTGTCCATATTCAGCTTCCTTTTCATCTTTGCAAATAGCTTACTACCAGTTCAGGCTAAATGTGCTATTAGTATAAAATTTATTTTTCTCATTAATAAAAAACAATCATCTTTAACTGCTGGGATCCAAAGTGCTCTCTTTAATTACAATTAGTGAAAGTGACTTAAACGCATATGTTTACATGAAAGGAAGGTAGTGAGTGTTATTGGAGACTATGTAGTTCAGGAAGAAGTGAATTTTGTACACCACAAAGCTAGTGTGGGAGAAAACAGGGATCCAGATCCAGACCTTCTTCCTTTTTTTAAATTTTTTTGGAGAGGTTTTTGCTATATGGCGCGTGTGCTCGCCAGACAGACAGAGCAAGACAGAGAGATAGAAAGCGAGAAATAACCCCCCAGGGGGGATGGCCATGCCGCAATCCCTTCTCCTTTCTCCTCTCGGGATCTTGGGCACGCACACATACGCGCACGGTGTGAGTTTAAGCCACTGGGTCCAGGACTCGAACCACAGTAGACTACGTGGGAGTCCAGCGACATAGCCATTACGCTAACTGCTGGTCCCCCAGACCTTCTTTCTGATGTGATCCCTCATTGTTCTTTTCCTGGATTCATTGGTTACTAAATCTTACCTTTTCTTTCGTCACACACAAAAACTAATGTCTATTCTGTCAATGCTATGCTCTGTACCATAAACTAGACTTATTTTGAAAAGCTAAGATTATTCACATAAGACTATGAACACTTATAGGTCCTTCATAACATATTCCCTATTTACATAATCTTCTAGTCTTCCTTTCTGTCACCTGATCCCCTTGCCTTGCAGCTATCAATCAACTTTTTGTATTCATGAGTCTTTTCATGTTCTCTCTACCTAGAATCCATTTTCTCTTTCCACCAGTGTTTGGGGGGCAGGGTACATTTTTTTAAAGGTTAAACTCAAATATTATTTGCTTCAACAAGTCTTCTTAATACCTATTCCATGAAGCTTTCCCAACATCTCCACTCCCAAAACACTTTATTCACCAACAAATCATACATTCTATTACTCCTTGTTCTTTTTTTTTTCTTTTTTCATGATAGAGTGTGTATGTGCCCACGTGAAAAAGACAGAAAAAGAGGAGTAACCTCAACAGGGTCTCATCACACTAGGATCCCCTTCCCCTATTCCTCCAGCTTCCCAGGATCCTGGGTACTCGAGTACATGTATGTACCCTGTAATTGGGCTGATAATCATACACACGGTCAGCCATAAGGCTTCCAGCCTTGCAGGGACCTTGCATCACCACTTCCCCACATTGGTCTAGATCGTGTGATTCTTATTAGAAGAGCCTATTCTATATACACTAGGAGTATAAGACTTAGGCTCTACCCTCATACTCAACAAGTTTCTAGTAAGGAATTCAAAACATAAACAACTATAGCATAGCTCTCAAGGAGACAATATATTTCTATTTAATAGTCTCGAATAATATTTGTACAAATGTTTTTGTTGTTGTAATTAAAACTATGTTATATACGGTAGATAAAAGTAACCAACAGCTGACTCAGAAAAAGTAGGGAAGTGGTCGAAATATATAAGAAGCACACACAAAAAAATAAAACTAAAAATATAATGGGAGAGAAGGCACTGAATAAACTGAAGTATAGACTTATTACAGTGAAAGACAGCTTATGGAAAAGGAGTTGAATCTGTTCAAGACATTTTGGGTAGCAAGAACCAAGATGAGTAGTTTCCAGAACCTGGAGCAGAGCCAGGTTGTGCTGTCCCACTAGACATTGAGTTCGGTGATATACATGGTTTATTTCAACTAACACCCATAACTAACCTATAAGGTAGGAATTATAAGGAAACAGAAAATCAAAGCAATTATGACTTGTTCAGCTAGTAACTAGAAGAACTAGAATTCAAACCTAAAATTATTCCAAAGTACACCCTCTTCACACCCACTCTCGCTTTAATTCAAGGAGACAGTATCCACAGAATTGGTAAGCACTTATTTTAAAAAAGTCAGAGTCCTAAAGATCTTCTATTAACCCAGGACTCCTCACATGGTAATTCCAAATTAATTAATTTTATAGTCTATTCAACTAATAAACTCTAGCACAGAGTATGTGAGATAAAGGTGCTTTGGAAACCATCTAATCCAAATTATAATTTTGCAAATGAAGTACTGAGGTCCAACCATTGAATCATATAGATTACCAAAAAGAGTTCTGAGGAGAAATAAAATACTCAATCTTTTTTCCTATGTCTGAGTATCATGAGAAAAATCTCAACTCATCTTATTGGATGACCTTCACAATGCCAGTTATCTTGCCTCTTCTTCAGTCAGTTATGTCTCCATTAGCTAAGAGGTTCTTGATACTGACATGGACACACAGTAAACATTAAAATCAAAACAAAACAAAACGAAACAAAACAAAACCAGGCATTCAAATAACATTGGTTTAATAAAGAAATGAATGAGTCTATACATGGGAGTGTGTGTAAATGAGGCATGAGTGTGTAATTATTCAGGAGACTGGCCATATTAGTTATATGTTACTAAATTAATTTTTTATTTACCTTTGAATCACATCATTTTCTCCTTGAAACTTTCCAGTGACATTATGAATGTCTTACACAGCAAGGTCTGTAGCTTTAGATGTCTTCATCGGGAGTCAAGAGTTTAGTATAACATCAATGAATGGAATTTATAAGGTGCCCACTGGGTAGAATTATTTAGCAAAGTTTTCAGACTTTTTAAACTTATTGGGAAATAACTCAAAAGATTTTGACAAAGTAGTAATATAAGCATCTCATCCTTATCTTAGTTTGGGGGGTGGGGAGCACAGAAATAATGTTTCATTTCTAAAGCCATGTTCTTGTGAAGCTGAGCAGAAGGACTGTTTATAACAGAATTTTCCAGCCAAATTCCTGAAGGGCCCCCAACAGGCTTTCTCAATTTGTGGGCGCTGTCCTCTAACAATCTATTTCTTTCCAGACTCTCCTTGGAAACCAAAGATTTAAGTCATTCTCTTCATATTTTAAAATGAAATTGTTCCTGGTTAAAGAAAAGAGGAAAATGGAAAGCCTGTCTTTATCCCAGAATCAATGTTGCCTTAACAAATAACTCATTAATATGTTTTATTTTGGAAACCTCAACCAATGACTTTGCCTTGATAGCAAATGTCCATAATTTGGAGATTTCCAGAAATCGAGCTCACTTCAGGCATTTGTGAAGATGAGATGTGCTTAAGCATGGACTTAAAGAGGAAAGGTAAACATACTGTCCAATTATAAAGAGGGAAGTAGACCCTCCCTTTTATAAATGACTTATAAATTTCCTGCTCAAATTCCAGAGTAAAGGAAAAAAAATGCATTGAATACATTCTTTATAAAAATGTATATTCACTTAGCAATTCTGTAAGGCTTTCTGCTCTTTGAATACATTCAAACAAGTAAGTATCGCAGCATTTCATTGATAGCTTATCAAACCACAGAATAGAGCAGGAGGACCGAATAAAAAGGGCTTTCCTAGGGGAGCTCCACGGTCATTGTTCTATAAAAACATATGAACATATTGCTATAAACTCATCTTCACAGGAAGTCACCCAGCATAATAAGCACAGACCTGAAAGTTAATATTAAAATTCACTTTGATTTCAGCAGCCACAAAGCTGATCCAACTAGGAGCTATTACATAAAACCCTTATTGTCATATTCGTCATCACCACTCTCAATAGAGACTACTGCCAGCACCAAGAAGCCAGCCCTCAGTTCACCTCGGGAAATATGCTACACACACGGCCATCCCAATAACAATGCAGTAGTGAGATGGCCCTGTTTATTTTATCAGAATGGCACTCCCTTAATTTTTCAATTCTCTTTATTGATGTCCTCTTTCATGTATAGGTCTATTAGATTCTACTTCCTCTACTGTCCTCCCAGGAATTGGTGCTTGCCAACTACAATAAGTTGTTTTGACAACTTGTCTAGCTATACAATACTCTGTTTCTTTCCCTCTGCAGTCTTTTTGGCTTCAAATGAGTGCCTTCAAAATATAGCAGAGACTATCCAACCAAACTATGCAACAGGGGGAAAAAGCTTTCTATGCATAAAGTCATCCTGCCAAAACCACAATCTTTTATGCGCTCATAGTTCTTTTTCTTTTCCTCTTTATTTTTATGGATAAATCCCCCTTGCTATCTTGTCTTCTCCTATCTTAATAAGGAATGACTGCCGTGACTACCCCCATCTAGCTACGCCATTCACCGCCAGCACCTCTGCTCTCCTCGTGAGCTTCAAGAAGAACTGATTAGCACTTTGCATAATTAACCTGATTAGCACTGTGCATAATCAAACTGATTAGCACTTTGCATAATTAAAAAGAAATAATAATAATAACAATAATAAGCACTAAGTAATATCAAAAGCTGTTAGTCCCACAGCCCTTTGGTTACCTCCAAGATTAGTTCAGTGAAGCGTATTTTGTACCTTATGTAGAAATCTTTTCTTTAACTCAAAAATAAAATAAAAAAGATAATGCATTCAAATCATAGGCCCATTATGGTTTCCATAGCCATCCCAGTTACCAAAAAAACCAGTTTCTTAGCCATATACTTCTCCCTTAGTTTTGATCTTACATATTGTACTCATGGTAAAATAAATAAAATGGGTATATAAAACTAGATCAATGGATACTATTAGAAGTAAATTAGAAATCAAGATATACGTTTCTTCTGTAACTATATAACTTTCCATGTGTTTCTTCTGGGTGAAGATGAGGTATACGGAAAGAAGCAGACAGCTGATCAGGGAAAATGGCTTTCACATTTATTGCGTGACCCTGGCTGATCTCAGAACCTCAGTCTTCTCATTTGTACAAGGAAATAATTAATATCAGTTCTGCTACTTCAAAGGTTGTTATTAAAATAAAATGACAGAGCCAGTTCCATGGCCTATTGGTTAAGGCAGATGGATCCCGCACAGCTGACTGCATAGTAACAGTCCTGACCCAGTGGCCTGAAAAACACACTTGACCTGTATAGTATGTGTGCATGCCTAAACTCATGAAAGAAGGAGAAATGGCGGAGAAGTAATTGTGGGGTGACCATTCCCTATGGGAGGTGTTTACTCCTCCACTCCTCTCTCTGTCTCTCTCTCTCTCTTTGGCAAGTACATGTGCCCTATAGTGAAATGAATTAATTCATTCATTAAATTAAATGACAATTTAGGAAGGTCCTTTGTAAACTGTAAGACACAACATACATGAGGTGTCCCACTCTAGGTTCCTAAACCTCTTACCCAGAAATTTTATTTCATAACATTAGACATTATGAATAAAAAGAAATTTTATATTTATAATTCCATAAAATTTAAAAAGTTATAAAATCCTTTTGCAAATTTTACCTTATTTCTTATTCAATGACTGAATATAATTAAAAATTTGACTTGGAGTTATAATTTTACTTTAGTATTTATTTTATCCATCATAGATCTCATTTGTGTTTCCATGGAGGATAAAATCAAGCTGTTGCTGGAAATTCACTAGAGAATAAAGGAAAACCTAGTACATTTCTATTAATTTAGGGTTGCAAACTAGAGAATTCTACATCTCTGCTATTCAATATATTACCATAGCCAAACATCTGTTACCACCTTCAAGGTTTAGTTCAATTCCACTTTCTTTCAAGAAACCATGTCTGGGGACCAGCAGTTAGCATAATGGCTATGTCGCTGGACTCCCATGTAGTAAACCGTGGTTTGCCTCCTGGACCCGGTGGCTTTAACTCATGCCGGGTGCGTGTGCATGTGTGCCCAAGATCCCGAGAGGAGAAAGGAGGAGAAGGGATTGTGGCATGGCCATTCCCCCTGGTTGGTGATTTCTCTCTTTCTATCTCTCCGTCTCTGTTTGTCTGGCAAGCGCACATGCCCTATAGCAAAAACCTCTTCAGAAAAAAAGAAAAGAAACTATGTCTGATATTCTTCAGTCAGAATCTCTCTTTCTTGCTCATGTTCCCATTTTAGCTGTAACTTAATTTTGTACAGTCTGCTATGTTTCAAGTATCTGCATATCTGATTCCTTTAACCAGCTAGGAGTTCTGAGAGGAGACTACTAGGCCTATTCATTTCTGCTTCACAAAGAGCTGCCACAATGAATGATGCCTATGGTGAGCTCGCAATACCTTTGCTAGTTGTGAGAACATGGGAAAGCAAAATCTTTTTTTTCACTCAGCATTTACCACACAAGTGCTATATGCAAGCCTCAGGAATTGCTTTACTAACTATATGCTGGAGAGTACAAAGGTATTTGACAAACCCATAACCACTTCACTGACCATTAAAATCAATCATTCATGTACACATTTAAAAAAGAAAAGCGAATGCCTAATAAATGCTAGGCACTGTGGTAAACATTGGATACAACATTGGCCAAGTTCGAAAGGAATTGCTGGTTCCTCTCAAGGAGTTTACAGTCTATGTTTCTTTGAAGGCGTATAAATTAACCTTTAAAAGGCTGAGATGGAGTTCTACAGAAGGAGAATCTTAAAATAACGAAGATCACTAATTGCAAGGTACCCACCACAGAGCCAGTAGGCCTCTATCAACTAAGGGAAAGGAACCCAAATAAGCTGTTCCTCGACCAATCATCAATCCATTTTACAATTCATTTAATTCAAGAAGGAAAATGCTGCTGTGGAGATTATTCAAGTCCAAATGTTCCTGGTGAAGGTGCTTCCAGTAATTCTGGGAAGGAAGCCAATCCCCTAGTTTTATATGTAAATATTTTAGAAACACACACATACATATAAGCACCAAGGAAAGGTCAGGAAGACGTAAGTCTTTTAAAAATCTATTTTAATATATTTTTTTCTATAACTGTCCACAAAAGTTTGGGCTTTTTTGTAGTCTTACATTTTCTTTTATACAATACACCTGCTTTTTTTCCTTAAACTAAATATTTCTTCCATCTAATGACTCTCTTTATTAGACAGCATCTAATTTGCATGCATTTACATACAATTTAACTGCTAGCTTGTGAGAACAAAGAAATGGCTCTGTATTGTACTGAAGGACAATACTCAGTAAAGGAAGGTATAAAAACCAACCAGCTTAGTGACTATGTAAGCTCTTTGTTTCACATATACCAAGCTCTATCTCTCTTTTTAAAAATATACCATGTAAAAGGGGCAAAAATTATTTTATCAAACAATAAAAGAAACAACAGTACTTTATTTAACTGCCCATGTTCTCCGTAGTTTGGCCCCTATAATTAGGAGGTTCAAATTCCTGGAAGCTACTATAACTTCCTTTATTAGATTTGATAAGATTTAATCCCTTCTTTTATTTTTGTTCCCATCTTATTCTTAAAACAACCTGGGATTCCACTAAGATAAAGCTGTGTTGCAATGCTAATCTGTGTTGCTACCTGTCCTGTTCTTGGACATACAGGGTAAAATATTGCATTCTGTCCTCCAGTGAACAATGCATACCCTTACCCTTAAGAGGTTAACAATTTTTCCTAAGACTGCAGGTCTTTATCATATAAAACAGCTCTTCAAAAAGAAAGTTTTTGTTTTCAGTGTCCACTGAAGTGTCAATGGGAAAGAAGACTCGAATATACGGAGGTGGTTAGTATATGGTAAGAGAGAAGTTAGAGGTAAAAGAGTACTTGAGTCAACTGTTTTCCACTCAGCAATGCTTTGTAAGTCTGCAAACTCACAGGACTCTTGGGGGGAGGGGGGGAAGAAAGAAAGAAAAAAAAAAAAAAAAAA
>NW_006199107.1:1585657-1616321 GCF_000334495.1 Tupaia belangeri chinensis
GAAAAAAAAAAAAAAAAAAAAAAAAAAAAAAAAACACCACAAAAACAAAAACTGAAAACGAGAGACCCTTGATTCTTTTTTGAATGGAAATTCACATAACTCTGTGACACAGGGTGAGTCACTATGACTCTTCTCTCTGTAGCTCTCATCCTTGACGCATAGAGAAAGAGATTACGGAAAGCAATCTTGAAGAGTTTGTTCAGTGTTTTGTAAATATTAACTATTGAAAACACATGAAATAAGTAATAAAGCTGCGGTCACAACCAACTGAAAACAAACACGAGGAGAATTCAAGTTTTTGAAATGCCAAGTGTAAAACATCACCAAAAAAAATGATATACAAACATGCTTCAAAATTATAACAAGCTATATAAATGTAAGGCAGGGCATGAAGGCAAACTGAAAATCACAAAGCTACACATGAATTGGCACCACAGGATCAACACAAATATCATTCATGTGCTAAAAGTGGTCATGGGAGATGCATTTCCTTAGAAATATACTTCATATCATTAATTTGGGCTGTTTTCTGAACCTGATGATGCATATTTACAATTTTAATGACCAAAAGAGGTGTGAACTTGTCAGTGAAAAGTGAAGAAATTCTACCACTCTGTGGGGCTGCAGAATGCCCACAATTTGGAACCTGCAGCAGCCAAACAGATTGCACATTTTCTACTCGCAATCTTGAAGCATGTTTGATTTTCCACCTGGTGAGAAGAAGCCTGAGTTAGAGACTGTGTAAGGGCTAGAGTGCTGGCGTACACCAACTCTGCCAACTTCCTAACCCATAAGCAATTATGAATCATCATCAAAAATAGCACTTAAATGTTTAGATACTGAATTTTGTGTACTAGATTCTAGTCACTAGAATGATCAGTCAGAACATCATAGAGCCTCCAAAAATCATAATTTAGTTTTAAAACATCTTTAAATTCCAGTGAACCTCCTCCCAAGTCCCAAATCCTTTGTTCCCTGAGCAAAGGAGACCATCACCTTATGAGCACAGTAGTGTCTGTTCTTTCAGAGATTGTAAGTTTTACATAAAATTTCTGTCCCTAGGGCTCATTAGATCTCTCTTGTTAACATAGATTTGAGATAGTACTTGTTTTCATGCCATAGAATATAATCTGTTGGTACCTGGTGCCAGACCTATTTTTTATACTCTAACATATTAAATTCTCGTTGTTTGTTTCTAAAGCACCTCTTAATACTAACTCAGCTAACATCACCTGTGCTGGAGATGGTTAAGATCCACCCTCCCCAACGCATGTTACCACGGTGACAAAGTAGTGACCTAATTTACACACACCTGCTGGGTTAATTGGGCCAAAATGAAAGATGATATATACACCGAAAATCCAAAACTGATTTCTTTTCCTCAAAATTAAATATTTGATTTTTTTTTAAATTAGCAGATTCTAAAGCTAAGTAACATACTCCAGGTGTGCATTTGCCAGTTAATATACACTGAATGTTTCATGACACTTGAGCAAAATGCATTGAGTGATGGATACAAATCTTTTATGTATTTTCTGTGTGCAGTGATTATTATGAGAAAGAAGCCTCAATCACTGCAAAATGGGGCATGCTTGAAGGGTCAGGCCACTGCCTTAAAGCAAACAGGGACATTCCAACACTGCCAAGTTAGCACAGAGTCTGGGCCCCCTTTGAAAATGTAAGTTCACTTTGGAGAAAGCTGTTCTCCACAGCCCGTGGCAGTCTGCAACACCTGTTTGATAAAAACATCAGTTTCCTCTGCTCAACTTCTTCCCACCCCTTGGTACTCATGCTTCCCAGACCACTGAGACCATAGCTTTGAGCCATATGAAATTTCATGCCAAGAACTGATGTTGATAGGAGCAGATACTTTCAGAGACTGGTGATACAGACACAGTAATGTGTAATTGGCATATCTAAATGCATCAGAAGCCTCAAAAATGCAAGCCTGCCCTGTAGCCTGGTAGTTAAAGAAAGTCAGGATCTCGTGTGTCCGACTATTGATCAAATCCTAGTGTGTGTGAGTGATTCCTGACAGGATGGAGAAATGGAAAAGGGATGTTGGCTTGACCACACTCTAGGCGGGGGCGGGGGCAGGGTGGGAGTTGCTTTCTGTTTCTCTCTTCATAAGCACGCAGGCCTTCTGGCAACTAAAAAAAAAAAAATGCATGTATCTTTGAGTCAACTATTCTACTTACAGTAATTTATCCTAAGGACATAATCAGGGAAGTTAATAAAAAAATGTTTTCCCTACGATATCCATTATAGGTTTTTAATTTTTAATTTTTTTTAGAGAGAGATTTTTTTGATATAGGGCATGTGCACTCACCAGAATGAGAGGAAGACGGAAAAACAGAAAGCGAGTAATG
Source organism: Tupaia belangeri chinensis (assembly GCF_000334495.1). Taxonomy (NCBI): domain Eukaryota; kingdom Metazoa; phylum Chordata; class Mammalia; order Scandentia; family Tupaiidae; genus Tupaia; species Tupaia belangeri. The sequence continues at coordinate 1,588,027 of NW_006199107.1, forward strand.
AGGTTGGTCATGCTACAATCCCTTCTCCTCCATTCTCCTCTAAGGATTTTGGGTATTCATGCACATTGTGCATGCCCCTTGTGAGTTTTAAACTGCAGGGTCCAGGACTCAAATTGCTGTCGACTACATGGAAGTACAGGAACCATTACGCCATCTGCTGGCCCCCATTATAGGTTATTTTTAACAGAGAAAAATTGAAAGCAACTTGCATGTCCAAGAATAATAAATTGGCTAAGTAAATGATAATGCAGCCATTATATGGAATATTATATAATCAATAAAAACATGCCAGAATAATTCAATATATAATTCTTACTTATTTTTAAGTTTCTTCCTATCTTTCCTCCATGAGGAGGAAGAGGAAAGAGAGAGGCAACCCCATCTAGATCCTCACACTGCGAACGATACCCAGCTTCAACCAGTCACAGGCACCTGCACGTCCAGTGTACTTGGGGAAGTCTCTGGATGTGAATCTGGAACATTAGGTCTCACAGGGCATTGTTTTACCACTGCACCACTCTACAGCCCTACAGAGATTATTTATTAACAGAAACAATATTCATAATATATTTCTAATTAAACGTTCATAATCTATAACCATGTGTGGAGCACAACCCTGTTTTTTGCATGCATGAATATATGCACACATCAAATATTAATAACTTTTTCTCTGAGTAGTACTAGTAATATCAGAGGTGATTTCATTGTCTTGTCTCTGCCTTTTTGTTTTCTGAATAGTTTTCCATTGATGTGTATTACTTTTAGAATATCAAAATGAATATTAAAAATAAAATGAGTAAAAAAAAGCTAAATGACATTTCCTAATACCTTTCCCCCGCTAAGATTTTACATTTCTCCTGTTCTTACTTCATGCCCTGTCAAATGCAGTTATTAATATAATAAATTTTAAAGTGGGTAATGTTCTTCTATTGGTAAATATTCAACTTTTCTAACTGAATGGATCCTTCACTTATTTATAAACTTTACAATGATGTCAGCCATCAGAACCCTTAGAAAGGGTCTTTGAGCATTTTTTTCCCTAGGTGTACCAAAAAAAAAAAAAGTAAGTAACTTCCTTTTAATAATGATGACTCTTTGAAGTGAAATCTTCAAGGTATAAATAAATCTATTTATCACTGGGCTATTGCATCCTGTTTAAAATACAACTTTCACATTTTTATTTCATTTGTGGATTTACAGGGTCTTACTGATAAGTAAGTGCTTCTCTTAAATAAGTAAAATTAACATTACCATATGAACTGGATTTGCTGTTAAAAGTATCTCCCTAGGGGTTTGATTTATTCTATGATGTGTTCACTGATTTAATCATTGCTTGGATTATCAAAATGTAATAATTTATTTTTATAAGAAAGAATCTTGGAATTTTTCTGTCACAAAAAACTGACAATGGTTATTGATAAAGCAAACTATATTAATTTTGATATTACACTTCTCAGTCTAATCCTTTTTTTATTTTAACCTTAGTGGTTATCTCTGCTTTGTAAAATTCATGAGACAAAAAATATGATAAAATAAAATTATTAGGGCCAGCAGGTGGCATGGTGGTTGGAGTACTGGATCCCCACATAGCTGACTGTGGTCCGAGTCCTGGTCTGGCAGCTTGAAGATCTTAGCAAATAAACAGACAAATAAATAAACGTAAAAAAAGAAAAAAAAGTTTCTATTTTCAAAAATATATAGTACACAAAAATAAATTTTAGTTGAATTAAATATGTAAATATTAAGAGACTAAGTTATAAATGTGGTGGAGAAATATGGGTAACTTTTTGATATAAGAAGTCATTTTACCATAAAGGAAATTACTGCATGCAAATGCAACTACACAAAAAGACTATAGGAGAGATCAAAATGCAAATTACAAAAACTGAGACTTTTTTTTTTTTTTTTGAGAGGTTTTTGCTATAGGGCGTGTGCGCTCCCCAGACAGACAGAGAGAGACAGAGAGACAGAAAGCAAGAAAGCACCCCCCAGGGTGGATGGCCACGCCACAATCCCTTCTCCTCCATTCTCCTCTCAGGATCTTGGGCACGCACGCACACGCGCCCAGCGTGAGTTTTAAGCCACAGGGTCCGGGATGCGAACCACATTCGACTACCTGGGAGTCCAGCGACATAGCCATTACGCTAACAGCTGGTCCCAAGAAAGACAATTTTTTATTTTTAGATTTTTGCCATAAGATGCTCACTAGGGAGACAGAGAGAAGAAAAGTGAGAAATCACACCACGGGGTATGGTCACACAGCAACCCCTTCTCCTCTGTTCTTATCCAAGGATTTTGCACATGCACACATGCAACCATACACGACAAGTATTTTTTTTCAGGCCACTGATTCCAGGACTCGAACTGCAGAATTAGCTAAGTGGGATCCAGCACCTTAACCATCACACCACCTGCTGACTTAAAAACTAAGAAATATTTATAACTTGTGACAGAAAAATTATTAATTTTCATCATCTACAAAATAAATACACAAATTAATAAAATGTTTCTTGAAAATTCAATAGAAAAATATTTAACCACAAATTCATGGAAAAAGAAATTATGGAAGTTATGAAATTTAAAAAAGTTGTATGATTTAGCCTCATAAATAAAAAATGCACATTAAAAGCATGGTAAATATCGTTTTCACTTTTTTTTTTTGTGAGGTTTTTGCTATAGGGTGCGTGTGCTCACCAGAGAGACAGAGAAAGACAGAGAGATAGAAAGCACGAAATCACCCCCCAGGGGGAATGGCCACTCCACAATCCCTTCTCCTCCATTCTTCTCTCGAGATCTTGGGCACGCATGCACACGCGCCCGGCATGAGTTTAAGCCACCGGGTCTGGGACTCAAACAGTGGTCAACTACATGGGAGTTCAGTGACATAGTCATTACACTGACTGCTGGTTCCACATTTTCACTTTTTAAAAATACTATAAAAATCTAGTTTTGATGAGGCCATCAGAAAGCAGGTATTCTCATATATGATCCTATCTATCAAAATTTGAATTGTTCACGGGACCAGCAGTTAGAGTAATGGCTATATCGCTGGACTCCCATGTAGTTGACCGCAGTTCAAATCACGGACCCGGTGGCTTAAACTCATGCCGGGCGCGTGTGCATGCGTGCCCAAGATCTCGAGAGAAGAATGGAGGAGAAGGGACTGCGGCTTGGCCATCCTGCCTCGGGGGTGATTTCTCACTTTCTATCTCTCTGTCTTTCTTGATAACACATGCACCCTATAGCAAAAAACACAAAAAACACACACACAAAAAAAAAGAATTTGAACTGTACAAACATATATAGGAAATCATACCATGTGTATACTAAATATACTCAGAAATACATTTATTTAACTAATTATAAATGCAGAAATAAATAAATATAAATATATTTAGAAAGCTGTTTTCTGCAATGTTTTTTGAATAGCAATGAAATTGAAAATAAATATTCATAAATTAGGCAATGGTTAAATATATTTTGTTGCATCGATAAAATGAAAGTTCTAGGCAGCTGTTATAAAGAGGGGGGATACAATACAATACACCTAGAATAAATTTATGATTATTCTTCCTATTCTAAGATGCTTTCCAAGGGGCTTGGGAGTGTCACGCCTATAAACATTAATCTTGCTGTAACAGACTGCTTTGGTGCAGTGATTGTAGCCAACTCCATATGTTCTGACCCTGGTACAGCATAACTGGATAGTGGTAAGGCCTTATTTTCTATATTTATATTAAATTCAGACATTTCTCTTCTTCTGACTCCAAGTTTCTTTAAGATAAACTTGCATATTCAACCAATTACTAGCCTGAGAATTTCTAAACCCACTTATAACCTATAAGCCTCCACTTCCAAATGTCCCACCTTTTGGGGCCAGGTCAATGAATAGGCTTCTTCAACTAATTCACAACCTTGACTGTGTCTCCTGTTCTCAGAACTGAGTAAAAGAATCACAGGGTCTGAGCACCCTGAGAAACACGTTTCTATTTCTCCAGGATTGGTCACTCAAATTTGTGCTTAGAACAAACTTTGTTAATTATTATTTCTATGGAGTTTGATTCCCTTTCTGTTTATAAAATAACGATGTGGGGATAAATTTCTCTACCTGTGTATAAGAGACTTCAAAATGTTTGTGGAAAACAGAATTAAAGTATGGGGTTATTTTGGTACAAAAAGAATTTTAAGCCTATGACAGAATTTTTTATATACTGTATTTCCGTGAACTTTCTGAAGACCTCATTCTCCACCCCCATACACTTGAAGCTGTTTACTTTTTATGAACAGTACTCTACGTAGATAAAGAAATACTTTCATATTACATATTTGTGCACCAATCAATTTTTTTTTTACTATGTGAATGTCTTTTAGATTAAAAAATAGCAAAAAGTTGTTCAGTGTAATAATGAATGGAAAGGTATACTGAAGTAAAGAATACTATGTTGTTCAATTCCCACTTTATACTTGTCCAGACCTAAAGTAAATCTTTTGTTCTATTCCATTCCATTGTTAGTAACAGAAAATACAAGTCTGGGTAATTTAAAGAACAAGGCCTGCCTACACACCTTATTGGATAAGGGAGCTGGATCCCACATGGCTAACCAGACAATTTGAATTCCAGCTCTGATGGCTTGAAAAACACATTGTGGGAAACCAGCAGCTAGCGTAATGGCTATGTCACTGGATTCCCATGTAGTCGACTGTGGTTCGCGTCCCGGACCCGGTGGCTTAGAACTCATGCCGGGCGTGTGTGCGTGCGTGCCCAAGATCCTGAGAGGAGAATGGAGGAGAAGGGATTGCGGTGTGACCATCCCCCCTGGGGGGTGATTTATCGCTTTCTGTCTCTATGTCTCTGTCTGTCTGGTGAGTGCACACGCCCTAAAGAGAAAACCTCTCAAAAAAAAAAAAATCATATTGTACAAGTGTGTATGTATGGCTAAAATCCAAACAGGACGAAGTAGAGGAAAAGGACTGAAGCATGGCCATGCCTCTTTTGGGGTGCTTTTTCTCTCCCCTTCTTTCTGAGCACACGTACCTTCTGGTATCTAAAGAGCTAATTTTAAAAAAAGGAGAGGGGGGAAAGAGAGAATAGAGGTTGATTCAGCTCCTGATTTGGAGGTCCAAGGTCCAGAGGCCACATCTAGTGAGAGTTTTCCTGTTAGTGGGGTGCTGAGGCCATGAAAGACACCACCTTAAGGGACAACAAGAGCATGCATCTTTGTGTGTCATGTGTGTGTCCCTCTCCTTATAAAAACACCAGAAGTCAAACACAGGGGCCCCACACTAATCACTTCATCAATTCCAAAGACCCCACCTTTCAACACCATGATAGTATTAAGTTTCCTTTCAATAACTCCATACCTCAATCTCAACACATGATATTTTGGGGGAACACAAACATCATTCAACCTCATTAAGTTTCCAGCTCACATCTGTAAAATAACTGATAAATTACTTATAGTTCTAACAGCATACACTTTTTATAGTTACAATCTAGTACAGAATGATGAAAAATTTTTGAGACAAATACTAATTTTGAGTATCATAGCTACTGCAATTAACAATTCTGCATTTGGTATTTTGCATAGCTATGTCTTCATAACATAAGTAAACAACGTATATGCTGAAATTTTTGAAAGGCTGAATATACTTAGTATTCTGTACTCCTGCAAAACCAGTGCTTCTGGATCTCAGCAGTTTATTCCTGCTAAGGTGTAAACTATGTCAAACGAGACTGATCAGAAATTCATTTCTTACCTACTTCACTACTAGCTTATGGCTACACTCATACTGATATTTTGAATCTATGCTTGAAATACGCTTTCACAAATACAGCATTATAGAACAAAACATCAAAATACATTTATAATTCAGGTATACATTGTCATAAGCACCCTTTAAACATTTGTGATATTCTATAACATGCTTATAAGTTGTAAGTATTACATATCTTATTTTTAAATTGTGATAGTTGAGGCTTCAGTATGATAATGGCATTCTTCTATTGTGACATAGTATTCCTGTCACCTGAATAGATACATGTATTTTAAATACACAAAATCTTTCAGTCATGATTTGGGTGACAAATAATATGAATACATGAGCTGCATAGTGAAAATTGTGCAGTGTAGTACTTCTGAGTAAGCAAACAGCTTTTCCCTCCATTTCTAGTGTTCATGACTATGAAAGGAAAAGAGGCACAGGTATTTCTTAAGATCGAAAGAAAGAAGCAAAACATTTAACAGACAAAAATGAAAAATTATCTGTTAATGATAAGGTGTATGATAGTATTTTTAACTGGACTAGTATACAGTGTATTCATACTGGGAAAATTTATTCTGGAAGTTGTAATGATATACAGTGATTGATTATATTTTAAAAATATTAAAAATAAAACTAAATGCCTCCCTCCAAAAAGTCAGTGGAATAAATGATAACAAGTATGTTATTAGTCACGTCATAGTTTGGTATGTAAATTAGACTGTGGGTAAAGCCTACTATAAACTATATAGAGAGATTAGTAGTTTCTCTAGTTAAAAAAAAAAAAAGTAAGCCTAAATTCTCTCCATCTAAATCCTCTCAATTCTAAAAACTCAACCTTTTATGGCCCAGCCTAGATGGCATTGTCTATATCATACTGGACCGAAGTGCTAGAAGCTATATGGCAGACTGTGGGTTCAGATTCCTAGATTGGCCTGGACACACCAGGGGCTTGTGTGGATACCCAAGATCCTGACAGGATAGAGAGTCAGAAAGGGGATCAAGGTGAGATGAGACACTATCAAGGGTGTTTCTCTCTCTCTCTCTCTTTTTTTTTTTTTGTGCATGCACATGTTTGTTCTCGATCATAAAAATAAATAAGTAAAAACAAAAACTCAATAATTTTTGAAACTGATATTGACTCTTTTTCAAATGTTAACTATTGTCTCTATCCTTGTATATTTTTTCATACAGTATCAGCCCGGGTCATGGTAATTTTGTCATGTGGCATAGGATCAAGAAGTGGGAAAATAACAATGTTGTGAATGTAATGTTGATTAGACACATTAAATTCAAGAAAATTCAGTCAAATCTAATCCATTTCAATAATTTATCACCGTACATCCTTGTCTAGTTATGGATAAACAATTTAATTTTGAATGAAAGATTCGGAAAAAATCTCTGTTTCAAGATGAAAGCAGAGATGAGAACAGATTTCCTGTGTTCAACTCAAATAAAAAGTTAATTACTTTTTCCTTAAAAGTTCTATGTAAACTTGGGCTTGAGAGTAATACTTAAACTAAATAAATAAATAGATAGATAATAAATCTGAGACTCTTCCATTTGGCCTTTCATTTTTATTTTCAGTCTTGATATACAGACAAAGAGGAAAAGGGATGATACTACCTAACAGATGATTTACCAAAGGGAGAAATTATGGCTAAAAAAATCCCCTTGACTCCTCTAATAATGGCACCATCGGTACTCTTACCATTACCAAGAGTACCAATGACTTCAGGTTCTTTCTTTGTGCACAAGCTTACCTCTGCTTTCACAAATAAGCTTGTGAAATTTTAGGGAGCTAAGGTTAATCACCTTTAATCTATTCTCAAATGGTTATTATCACTGTGTTTATTATCAGAATAGAGGATCAAACTATTGCTCCTAAAAAAAAAAAAATACCTCCCAATTTAAATCGTTAATAGTCAATAGACAGAACATGTCAACATGTCTTTTTGCTACAGTCACCTTGGATGCACCATCCTGAGCAACCTGTAAGTTTCCGGAGTTAACATTTCTTGTGTTCCAAATCTTCCCTTGACTGCCTCCTTTATATTATTTAATGAAGCATTATTTTCTCAGAAGGGAACTCATGATCCCACTCCCACCCATGCCAGCCATTTTTTACTCTGTTTTTTTTTTTTCCTTTTTCTGTTGTACTTCACGAATAGCACATAGTATTTTACAAACATTTTTTATGTGTTTTTTAAATTTTGGCATCTCCACACACATACTTCTCCCTACATACCACCATGGTGGCTCCATAGGTTTTAAAACGTTGGCCTTCTTGTTCAGAGTTCTCTCTCCAATATTATATCTGGGACCAGGTCTGAATTATAATAGTTCACCCATAATAGAATTATAATAGTACACCCACAATAGAAGAGTATTTAATACCAGAAGGAAATTTGCAGTCTAGCCAAAGAATACTTTGTTCTCTTTGGCTCTTAATAGCAACAGAAACAAGACAAGTTAGAATTTGTTAACTCAATCAATACACTTTGGGTACAAATTATAGTTTTGTATTATCAAAATCACTTTTTTCACATTTAACTATATTATTGTTTTGGAGATCATTTCATTTTCATCTTAATCTTATATACACATTTTTTTCTGACAGGGAAGTCTAATGCTTCCTTCTAGGGTTTTCTGTCCCATGAGTATGCAATTATGTTTTATCCAGAACAGAAGTGCACCAAAAGAGCTGCAACTTAAAGGAATTGTTCAGCAGATAAGACCTATAATAATTTATATAATCACTCTACTAATTATCTATTTTAAAAATTCAAATTGTTGGTTTATTGAGTATTCTTAAAGAAAACACACCTGTAATATCCCACAATAATGAGGTAGAATGGGTCAACAAATGCTTCCAATTATATTCCAATTCTTTAGGAATGTTTTTACTTTGCTCACAGCTCCCCCTGCTCATCTTCACCCTAATCATAGTTTACTTCTTACTGGAAAAGAAAAACATTTTGTACCAGCTTGAGAAATAACTGGGGAAAAGCATAAGGAAAATAGGTTTTTGTTTTGTTTTGTTTTGCCATAGGGTGCATGCCATTTACCAGAGAGAGACCGAGTGAAAATGAGAAATCACCCCTTAGGAGTGATGGCCACACCACAATCCCTTCTCCTCCATTTTCCTCTCAGGATTTGGGGTACACATGCATACATGGCCAACATGATTTTCAGTCTTCCAGGTCCACAACTCAAACTGTGGTCAGCAATGTAAAGCACCTTAACCACCACACCATTTGCTGCCCCTAAGAATCCAGGTGTTTTAAGTTGGACACATCTGAGTTTGAAATCCTGTTTTAGCCATTCACTGAATACATAAAGTTATAAATTAATCTTCTGATCTGAGATTTGCTCTTCCAATCTGGACTGGTTCTCATGTTTCCTGTGATCACTTTATGATTGTGTATTTGCATATATAGCCAGATTAATAGTTCTCTTTAAAGAACTAACTGATACTAAATACAGAAATTATAGCACCTCATGGACTCAACAGGTACTCATCCAAAACAATACTTTTGTCTCCTATGACAATAATTTCAGGTGCATACCTGTCTGACAGTATCTGCAGATGATAATGAACAACATTCTCTGCAACTCATGACTTGGGTCATGAATAAGGTTATTTGAAAGTATAATGTGCTATGAAAGTATATTTGGCATCTCCATACACATGGATCCAGAAAAGTTGGAAAATACCAACATTAGTTTTTTTTTTTTTTCTTTTCTTTTCTTAGGAGACGTTTTGGCTACAGGGCGCGTGCACTCGCTAGAAAGACAGAGAGAGACAGAGAGACAGAAAGCAAAAAATCACCCCCCAAGGGGGATGGAGTTGTTTTGTTTTGTTTAAGAGGTTTTTACCATAGGGTGCACGCATGTATGCACTTGCCAATGAAAAAGAGACAGAAACAGTGAGAGGGAAAGTGAGAAAACAACCATCAGGGAGGATAGCCATGCCACAATCCCTTCTCCTCCATTCTCCTCTGGGATCTTGGGCACACATGCACATGCACCCAGCGTGATTTCAAGCCACTGGGTCTGGGACTCAAACTGCAGTAAGCCATGTGGAAGTCCAGAGATGTAACCACTATGTCATCTGCTGGTCCCCCAACTTCAGTTGCATTTTTCTCTGCATCTACAGTGACTATAACCCTATTCATTGCATATTCTGTGTCTCAAATTTGTCATCAATTATGAAAAGAAGCTTCGGTACTTTAAAAGTATATTAAAGACAATGACTCACCATTCATTTAAATTCATTAAAAAAAAAATACCAAGGTACTAAGGCAACAAGTATTCCATAAACACAGAGAAGAATAAACTTTGTCATTTAAAGAGAGTTAGAAGGATTAATGTATTAGAGCATAAATAAGGCTCCCATGGGTATTTACTATGGAAATATCCTCTTCAGTAGGTTGAATGGTACCTAGTGCCACCCAATTTCATGCCCACCCAGGAACTCAGAATGTAACACTATTGGCAAACAAGGTCTCTGTGATACAATTAATTAAGGATCATGAGATGAAATCATCTTGCATTTAAGACACTCCTAAATTCAATGACTGGTATACTTATAAAAGGAGGAGAAGACACAGAGAAATATACACAAAGGAGAAGGTCATGTAAAAATGGAGACTGCATTTGAAGTGATGTTACCAAAAGCCATGGAAGCCCTAGGGCCACCAGAAGCTGAAAGCGGCCAGAAGAGTCTCACTTCCAGGCTTGAGAGGAAGCGTGGCCCTGCCTTGCCTTGATTTTGGATTTCTATCCTCCCAAAATATGAGAAAATGTTTCTATTGTTTTGAGCCATACAGTCTATGGCAATTTATTACCCCCGCTCTGAGTAACTAATACACTACCCAGGTCTAAAAAGGAAGAGGGTATAGCTGTTTCATAAGTATAAATGGTGACCCCAAAGTCCTCAGTTGTTAGGAGTGCAAAATGACAAAGAGAGATCAGTGGGAAAACTCTCCAAGGCTGTAGTGATGGTTGCTAGTAGCAGTAAGTCAATCTTAGAAAGAATGCAGTGCCCTCTACTTGGAGTTATTCTCTCTTAAATCCAATAGTGATGTCCTCCAAAAGGCACATAATCTTTTCTAACCTCATTCTTTCAAGAACCAGAAACTAGTCTTACATTGGTATTGGTAATGTTTTTGCAAGAAAATAGACTTGTATTTTAAAAGGTGCCAAGTGGTACACTGAAGTAAATAATTTATGAATATTTTATGGTGGTATGTGATCAATAACAAAAGCATGCTTGAAATCACTTAATTGGACATAATTTAAATCTGTCATCAAATGAAAAATTTTTATGTCACTGAGGAATGGATTCAGAAAGTGAATATACCTATTTTTGATCAATGGAAATTTAAATATGATATCAAATGACAAATTTACAAGGGAAAAATCAATTTTTGATTGACCTATGTATACTGTGCTGACAGTAGCAAAGACTCTAATAAGTATATGTAGCATTGCTTGAGGCACCAAACCACTATAATTAAAGATTATGTTTGAATTGTCACCAGAAATACAGAATTAACCATTTCTTAGGTTATATTAGACTTAGCTATCCCACTTGTTGCATAATTTAAGGCATCATAAAAGTAACATTCTTAATTTTCAAATTATCTATTTTCTATATATATCATCATACAGTATACACTTACTAAAAATCTCAAAATTCAGAAGATCCTAATTTATATAATTTTTATTTTATTTTAGATTTTTGCCACATAACATGTATACTTGTTAGAGAGAGACAGAGAGAGAAGGAAAAGTGGAGGAGGATGGCCACACTGCAATGCCTTCTCTTCCATTCTCCTCTCTGGATTTTGGGCACTCATGCACACATAGGTGCCAGGTGTGATTTGCAAGCTTCTGGGCCCAGGACTCAAACCACAGAGATGGCCATTTGGGAATCCAGCACTTTAACCACCATGCCACATGTGGTGGCCATTTAAAATGTTTTTACATTTAAAAAGTCATATCCAGGCCAACCAGTGGTCTGGTGGTTAAGGCACTAGATGCCTACATGGCCTACTCCATGGCTGGAGTCACAGACTTGGCGGATTGAAAATCATGCCGGTTTCGTGTGCCTGCACTCTATAAATCCGGAGGAGAACGGGGGAGAAGAGATTGTGGTATGGGGGATCCCAGGGGGTGATTTCCAACTTTACCTTTCTCTCCATCTCTCTCTGTCCTCTCTCTGGCAAGTGTATATGACCTATGGCAAAAATTTAATTAAAAATAAAAAGTCATGACCACCTGTGGTTTAAGGTTGTTGTGCTTAACAAATAGTGAGAATGGCAGTGTGAAAGTTCAAATACTTTAAAGAGAATATATTTTGATAGAAGAATTATTTATGTGTATGGTTTTTACTCTAAATATATAGTAATCCCTATATTTAGAAAATCAAAAATTAAATTCATAGATCCCTATATTTAGAAAATCAAAAATTAAATTCATAGATTACCTCAAAATCATTATGATGGTAGATAGACATGTAGATAGACATGTAGATAGATATTATTAAACATTTCATGTACCAAAGAGGAAAGAATAAAAAACAAACTTTCTAGAAAATTTCAAATATCACTGTTGGATTTTTCTTTCTTTTTTTTAATTTTGCCAGAGGGGCATGCACTCACCAGAGGGACTAAGGGGCAGAGAGAGGGGAATGGATGAAGAAGCATCCCTAATAAGAAATGGGCATGTCAGAACTCTTTCTCCTCCATTTCTCCATCCTGTCGGGATTTGGGGCAACATGGACATGCATTCAGCATGTTTCTCAAGCCACTAGGACCAGAACATAAACCAAGGAACAACCATGTGGAATCCAGCTGCTTTAACCATCATCCCATGAGTCTCTTACTATTTGTTTTTTAATCCAAGAGATATGTACTATCACTATTAGTAAATTAAATTGTTTCTATAGTGAATAGAGCCAATTTTCTGATCAAGTGGCCAAATATTCTAAAGTTACAGATAAATGGTTCTTATCACTCAGAGATCTATTCACAAAATATTTTTTTTCTTTTTCTGAGACATTGGTCTATTAATTTATAAGTTCAGTAAGATGAAGATGTGGACAAATAGGGTACTTAAGTATAATTGGATAAAAAATGAATACAGTTATGGCAATAACTATAACAATTTGCATTAAATAATCAAGGAAATAAATAAACTGCAGAAAGGCAATGGTTTAGAATTGTATGAAGTAGTTACTTTAAATACACTAATCATTAACATTAAGCAGTTATATTACAAATTAGAGACAATTATTATTGAGGAGCAAAGATCCAACTATGAATATTAGCAATAACTAGGTTATGGAGTGTTTCCTGAATTCTTACTTTTTTTTTTTTTTTTTTTTTTTTTAGGTAAGTCCTATGCTCTACTCAAATTTCAGAGTAAATCTGCAATAGTTTGAACAAATAATAAAAGTAGTAGAGAAAGAAGGCCTATATAATATACTATATTGTATTACATTTTTTTCAAAGTAGAATTATAATAACAACAGGGGAGAAAAAAAGAACAGCTCATTTTAATTTTAAAGTGCATGGTATATTATCTAATTTAAAGATGATGAAATTGAGTCTAAAAGTACATGAAGGGCTACCCAGTATCTCATAGCCAATAACTGACAGCAGAGAAGCTTAAATATAAAATTCTATTTATAAATCCCATACTCTTTCCAGTCTTATATATTGACTCCTTATTTCCTGAAACCAGGCATATGAATTTCTTCTTTTTTAAAGCTTCCTCCCTTCCTTCCTCCCTTCCTTCCTTCCTTCCTTCCTTCCTTCCTTCCTTTCTTTCTCTCATGAGAAAGAGTGATAAATGGAGAGAAGTGAGAGGTACTCCCAACAGTGATCTCATTCCACAATCTACCCCCCACTCCAGTGTCAGCCAGTTCACATCATGGATCACAGACATGTGCAGGGAGACCTCAGAACATGAATCCAGGACCTTCCAGGAGGGTTCAGCATTGCTGACCTTTGTGTTACCGCTGTACCATCACTACGCTACCACTGTTGGCCCCAAAGGGGTTTCATCTAAATGCAACTTCCGTCAATTGATAGTGGTGGTTTATCTTCAAGAGGATTTTGAGGTCAACCTCTGGTTTTGTGGAAGAGAGAAACATAATGGATTAGTAACGTCTTTCACAGGCAGTGAAGGGAAGAAGAGGAATATTGTGTATAAAGCTCTCATTTGATAATAAGAGTGGCTAAGTTTTGAATTTGTATAGCATTTGTTTTACACCAAATTCAGGTCTAGAGCACACATTTGATACTGAGAGTATTTTATACTTTTATGTTTTTAAATTTTGGCAATGTGGGGAAGGGAAGGAGTAAGGGAATCAAGAGAAAAAAAAGCAAAAACATTTAACAGAAACAAAAATGGAAAATTATCTGTTCATGATAATGTATATGATAATGACTTTGACTGGACTTACATGCAGTGTATTCATACTGGGAAGATTTATTTTGTGTGCTGTGGAGATATACAGTGATTAAGGGTAAAATAAGAAAAAAAACTTTAATGGGAAATATTGAATAAATATTTTTTCTCAATCTGTATCATGCCATGTCATGTATACTATAAGATTCTTGTAGTCAGGAATCATATATACTTTATGTTTGCTAAGGTTTGAATGTGTCCCCCAAAGTTCATATGTTGGAAACTTAATCCCTAATGCAACAGTGTTGAGCCATGGGGCCTAACAAAATATGATTAGGTCATGAGGGCTTTGTACTCATGAATAGGTTAATGTTGTTATGCTCAAGTTAATGTGAGTTAGTTATTATGAAAGTGGGTTAAGTGCTCTCTTATTCTTCTAATTTCTTTCAGGAGATGATGCAACAAGAAGTCCCTCAACAGATGTAGCCCCTCAGTCTTGGACATTTCTACCTCCAGAGCCATGAGTCAAATTTCTGTTCATTATAAATTTACCAGTCTCAGGCATTGTCTTACAGAAGCAAAAAATGGGCTAGAATATCCATAGCATTCAGTCATGCCTGGCAAAATAGACATCTGATGATAATAAAATAATCTTTTTAGAATTAACTCTTACTACTGTTGTTTATAAGCTCCAGTTACCTCTTAAATTCTCTCAAGATATTAATGTTAAATCTATTTTTATAGGAACTCTAAAATAAACTATAAAATTTAAGTAAACAGGTTGTCTTTATCATCTCTAGATTCAAATTAAACGTAAGAATATTGGTAGCACTTGATTAAATATACATCTGCCACATGATAAAATGGAACAAAGAGCAGGTAATAAGTTTTTTGTTTTTTGTATTTTTTTTTAAATCTTCAGAGGCCAGTAGGTGGTGTGTTAAGGCGTTAAACTCCCACATGGCTGACCACGGTTTGAGTCCTGGATCTTGTGGCTTGAAAAACATACCAGGTGTTGTGTGTGTATGCCTAAAATCCCAGGAGGAGAATGGATTGTGCCGCGGTCATCCTCCCAAAGAGTGATTTCTCACTTTCCCTCTCATTGTCTTTCTCTGTCTCTTTCATGTAAGTGCACATGCCCTATGGCAAAAACCTTAAAAAATTTCAAAAATATATCTTTTACTATATTTTTTACGTATTTAATATCTTAATTTTTTATCCTTTTTTTGAGTAGACTATGTCTTTTTGCACATAGTAAGTGTTGAAGAAATCCAAGTCAATTTAGAGCTTACTAGAAAAACGGTTTTATTTTATATTCCCCCCTGCTAAGGAAGTGTATTTATCATATTCCATAACAGCTCACAGTTTGTTATACATTAACTGCTCATTCTCTGTGCCAATAAGACTGTGCTGGAACAGCAAATGAATTTGGTACGTTCATTTAAATGATTCTGCAAACCACAGGCTACCCAGTTGTCTAATGATAAGAGAGCCCCACAGCCACCTGATCACCATTATACTCCTTTATTCTTTTGGACCAGCATGGTCCGTAATGTCAGGGTCTGAATAGTGAGAAGAATGAGAAGGAAAAGTGTACCTCAGACTTAATCATGAAACAGGGCTTTATTAATTCAGGCGCCAGTGATGATGTGGCTAAGTTGGAAAGGGAATGGGATATAAGATCTGGAGTGCTTTATCTGCTCCAAGACCAATGCTGGTTTTGGCACTTCTCTCACTCTAGTGAGTTACAAAAAAACAAGCAGGTGCTAGCAATCTGAGAGACCACATGCCAGCTACAGCTGCTTCAAACTGATTCAATTACATCTGCCTGAATAGTCCCAGGACATCAAACCAGTTGAAGAGATCCATAGGTTTCAAGGAGAGAGAGGCTATCCTGACATACAACGTTCTGAGATAACCTCCTTCAAATACCCAGGTTTAGATACGCGAACATTCCATCACCAGGCATGGGAGAAAATGCGCAGGGAGATATAATTTTTACTCACTTTAAAATTAAAAATTGGTCCGAGACAGCACAAAAAGCCCCTTTGAATTTGACAGAAGCTGGAGTCTTTAAGGATACCTTGAAACAGCCTGATTTTGTGAGAACATTTCCCAAATCATTGAGTACAGCACATTTACAGAACATGCTCTTGGGATCCGGACTTCGCTCCAAACCTTGTTTGTACAAAAAGGGGCCAAGCAGCTGGGAAATTCTGGAGTGGAGTGTGTCCTCATTAGTTCCCATCTGCCACCAGAACTCAGCTCATGGCAAGTTTGGCTAAGTCCTGGTGTACTCAGGTCCAAATGTGGGTCAGTTTTAATTACACTATACAGAATTCAGTGTGCAGTTTTTAAATCCTTATTATACAGCACAGAGGAATGGGCAGCTCTCCAGCTAATCAATTTTTTAAAAGTACATATATAAAAATTTTAAACCAGGCTAGACAGACAGCGAGTGGAAAAAATTTCTTATAAATGAGTACAAGAGTTACTTAAGAGAATTATTAGTGAAATTGGGTCATGAGCAAGTTCTGCTTTAAAACTTTAAAGTGAGAAACAAACTGTTTTCCTTGGTAAGATGAAGCTTACAGGAGGTACACAACGCTCCTTGCTCTTTGGCGTGAATGAGTAACAACAAGGCTGTGACTACTTTATGGAACACACGCGTACAAGTACTGGCTTTTACAAAAGCCGAAAAACTCCCTATTTTGTAGTTATTCACACCCATCGTCATTTAATGTTTATCACTAAAAGAAAAAAAAAAAAAATGGCAAGCTATCTGGTAAACCTGTAAACACAAAGATGAGAGAGAGGAGAGAGAAACCGAAAGCAGAAAGTGCATGTGTTGAGTAGCAGACTCTGGCCATGACTTGGCTCTTAGTGCCATCCACACAAATGGAGGCCAGAATCAACCCATGCAGTCTACATTCAGAATTCATCCTATCCAAAAGCTTCATCAGGTGCAGGAGAGCTAAAACACTAAGCCTTCAAAGACAAATGTCAGTGAGAAAAATTCAGGAGTGAGGATGTAAGCAGCCAGTGATTGGGCAATGTAATCCCGTAAGTACTAGTTTTGATGGATAAAATGACCTTTGGCATAAGCCCTGATGACAAAGCAGAACAAAACGAAAACAAAACTTTAAATGCACAAAGTATTTTTTGGGCTTTGGGTGAATTGGTATGAAGCTCATCAGTTTAAAAAGCACCATGGAATGCTTGGTTCAAATACCAGCATTGAACACTTGATTTTGGACAACTTTCTTATCCTCTCTGAGATTCCATTTTCTCTCCTATAAAATGGAGAACATAAATCTATCTAGTAGGGGTATAGTAAGAAGTTTCAACATATATAAAACTGTAGAATATAAAAGTCACTCACTAAATGTTAACTTTTATTAACCCAACTATTATGAGTTGAATCTTGTCCTCC
Source organism: Tupaia belangeri chinensis (assembly GCF_000334495.1). NCBI lineage: Eukaryota > Metazoa > Chordata > Mammalia > Scandentia > Tupaiidae > Tupaia > Tupaia belangeri. Next base: position 1,605,641 of record NW_006199107.1, read on the forward strand.
CATCCCCCCAAACAATGTGCTAGGACCTTAACCCAAAGTGCCCCAAAACAGGAACTTATTTTGGAGGCAGAGACTCTATAGAGGCAGTCAAATTAAAACAAGGGCATTAGGATGAGCCTTAATCCAATAAGACTAGTGTTATTATAAAAAGGGTGAAATTTAGACACAGAGATAGGCACCCATGATGAAGATAAGGTAAAGTGACACAGGAGGAAGACAGCCAATGTCAGTCAGGAGAAAAGTCTGGACTAGATCTCTCCTTCACTGCCTTCAGAAGGTGCTAATCTATTTAGAAACCTTGATGTCAGACTTCCAAACTGTGAGAAAACAAGTTTCTATGTAGGCCCCCAATTCATGGTACATCAGCACTAGCAAATTAATGGCCAACTAATGAAAATTTCATTAATTGTCCCAGACTCTGTGGCACAGTAGGTAGTGCACGAGACAGTGGAGCAGGCCTGAAAACAGAAGCACATGAACACATGTCCAGGATATTGATGGGCTGGAGGACTGGAGAAGAAATCGTAATGTGACCCAGCCCTGCGACACCTGCCCCTCTCTCTCTTTCTCTCTCTCTCTGTTTTTCATCTGCATAAACATGCTCTATCATGAATTTAAAAAAAAAAACATTAATCATCAATGTTTTCCTTGATTCATCATAGTCAAAAGTGTACATTTGTCATATGTCAACGCTATTATCTGTGGTAATGTTCAATTTCACAAAGAATCTAGTGCTTTTTCTCCTCCTTTTAAGGAATCTTTTTCTGATTGCTGTTCACGAATACTGCTGTAATATAAACAGCCTGGCAGAAGAAAATGGTTTACTATAATTAAGATCATCTAGTTTTTATTAAAGATAATTAAGGAAAAATCACACATATAAATTCACAAATCAACTTTTCCGTAGAGGGAGTCTGTACAAGAGGGAATCAGGACATTTTACTACACTAATTTCCTTCTCAAGAAAATAAGAAAACCTTACATAGTCATCTACTCATTGACAACTATGCCCATTAAACCCGATGCTACCCGCTTGGATCATAACAACCTTGGCCACAGACCACCTTAGTTTACTAGGATGCACAAGAGAGTATATTGGTGAGTACGGTTCTTCACTCTTTGTCAGAGATTGGTTTCAAGAGTATCTGACTTTGTGTACCAGCAGTTAGCGTAATGGCTATGTCGCTGGACTCCCACGTAGTCGACCGCGGTTCGCGTCTCGGACCCGGTGGCTTAAATCTCACGCTGGGCGCGTGTGCGTGCGTGCCCAAGATCCCGAGAGGAGAATGGAGGAGAAGGGATTGCAGCGTGACCATCCCCCCTGGGGGGTGATTTCTCGCTTTCTGTCTCTATGTCTCTCTCTGTCTGTGTGGCGAGCGCACGCGCCCTATAGCGAAAACCTCTCCAAAAAAAAAAAAAAAGAGTATCTGACTTTCAAAAAAGGGCAAGAGTTGTCTGGGGCCTTCCTTTGCAAGGCATACTTCCATAACCATCAGACATTTAATTAAATGTGATTATCCTCATCTTAAATTTTTCTTTAAACACCTACAGCCTTCTACATAAACACAGCACATATTGTTAGAATTGTAAGTCTACACATGCTGAGTTGAGATATTTGACAGCTATTATCAGAGCCATAACTTTGTCAAAATTACCTTTCTCAGTAAGTGAACCCCACACTTCCTCCAAATTCCTATACTGCTCATCATATCAATTTTCATATTTTAATAATAAAAGAGTAAAATTTAGTATGTAGGGAACACTAAGAATGCTGTGAACCAAATAAAGTATTTTGAATACCTAGTCTACTTCTGTGTTTTTACCCCCAAAAATTAAAAACCAATTCTCAAAAAGATAGCTCTACACCTGTGTTCACAGCAGAATTATTAACAACTAAAATGTAGAAGTAACACAAGTGTCCATTGATGAATAAATGGATAAGGAAAATGAGGTTCATACATACAACTGAACATTAGTCTTAGGAAAGAGGTAAATTTGACATGCACTACAAGATGGATGAACCCTGAGGATACCTTGTTTTGTGAAATAAGTCAAGCACCAAAAGACAAATACTTTATGACTCCACTTAAATTTTAGCTTGGAGTAGTCAAAATCAGAGAGACAGCAAGGAGAATGGTGTCTGCCAGAGGTGGGGTAGTGGAGAGTAGGAGGTTATTTTTTAACTGGTATAGTGTTTCAGTTTAACAATGTGAAAGAGTTATGGATTTGGGTGGTAGTAATGGTTATACAAGAATTACAGACATATTTAATACTATTTACCTGTATACCTAAAAGTGGTTGAGGTGGTTATATTTTATGTCATTGTATTTTACCACAATAAAAAAAAAAATGGGGGAAAATGTTAAAAAAAACTCGTAAAGGTCTTTTAGTTACATTACACTGATTTATGATTTCATAATGCCTTCCAAAAAATCTTTTATTAATCTCTCTCTTTTATTTTTTTTTTTTTAAGAGGTTTTTGCTATAGGGAGCATGTGCTTGCCAGAAAGAAAGACAGACAGAGAGACAGAAAGTGAGAAATCATCTCCCCGTGGGGATGGCCACGCCGCAATCCCTCCTCCTCCATTCTCCTCTCGGGATCCTGGGCATGCAAGCACATGTGCCTGGCGTGAGTTTAAGCCACCGGGTCCAGGACTCGAACTGTGGTGGGCTACATGGGAGTTCAGTGATATAGCCATTACGCTAATTGCTGGTCCCTCAAAAAAATCTTTGAGATAATCTGCATGATAATACCCAGACCAGCATCACTGTTTCCAGGCAATCAGATGTTCCTTATTAAGTATTTAAGTTGTAGTGGTGCTACAGATAATGGTGACAGTGCTGAAAGATGTAACAGTAGTATTATATAGCCAACATTTATTGAGTACTTGCTATATGCCCACCACTTGATTGAAAATTTTACATGCAGTGTATTATCTAACCCTCAATATACATAATATAAGGTGGATATTATTATTTCCCCAATTTTACAAATGGGGAATTGAAGGAACAGAAAGATTAGGTTAACTTGTCTGAGTTCATACCAATAGTAAATGCTGTATCAAAAAATAATTCTGTTAATATGTCTTTGCCTCCCACTAGCCTGTATACCTTTTGATAACAGGGAACTTTTACTATTATTATTATAATCATTATTAATCAAGCCTGGCACACTGCCTAATAGTAGGGATCCATTTGCCACGCAGAATAAAAGAAAAGGAAGAAATGAGAAAGTGAGGGAAGAAGTAAAGAGGGATTATATCTAGGCATGCTATGTTCTCAATAAACGTGGATTTTCTTTCTTTCTTTTTTTTTTTTTTTTAAACCATGAGAATCTGCAATTTTGTCCAGGAATCATGACTATTAACTTTTCCCTCCATGAGATTCCATACTAGAATTCCTGATAAAGGCTACTGAAGCAGCTGCTAATAACTGCTTGGTTTAATGACTAACAATCTAGCTAATACTATATTCTTGGCTCATCTCAATTTCTAATGTGAAGACTAACAGAGGAATATAATTTAATCTATCACAAGGAATATAGTTTAATCTATCACACTAAGGTACTGGAGAAAAATTATGTCCTTGATATTGGCCTCTTACCCACTGGTGAATATGAAGATAAAGAGAAACATTACAGAAGAAAGGTACTTGCAAGTCTAAAAGGACCCAGGAATATTATCATCCAGTGCCATTAACACCTAAATAACATGTTTTTATGCCACAGTTATTGGATCATTATGCAGCCTATGTCATTCTCATATGACTGCCTCAAGCCACACAAAATGGAACTTTAGAAATGTCTGTTTACTGGTGGCACAGTGGTTAGATACTGGACAGAGGAAGCCAGATCCCATATGGCCAACACGGATTTGGATCTTAGCTCAGTGAGCTTCAAAATGGGTTCTCACAAGCCTACACAAGACCTTGATGAGATGGAAAACTATATAAAAAGAATTGCAGCATGGTGAGACCCTGCTGGGGAAAGGAAGTGTGTTTCTCTTTTTTTCCCCTCTTTCTCCTGCTTGGGCATATACTGGCATGAGTAAAAAATGACTTAAAAAATGAAACAACAATAACAAAAATAGAAAGGCCTATCAAAAACAGGTCTTAACTGCTCTAGTTTGACTTTATCTTTGAATGACTTTATCTGTGTTTATTTATACTTAGAATTTAGTGAGTAGTGGAAACCATAATTATAAATATGTATACAGTAAACATAGGGTCCATTACTTCGGCTTAGCAAAATAATTACAGATTTTTTTAATGTTCTGATCTTACCAGACACAAAGAAAGTTAACACACATTTGTTTTTCAATGAGGTAGAGATAAGGAGGGTAAGAGACAGCACAAGTAAATGTTCAGGAAAGCTAAGGAATAAATGCTACAACAGAAGATGATGTTTATTTCTATTCTATGAAGTTTTTTCAACTTGACAACCATTAATGTCTTACCCACCTTGATGTATTATGGGAATAATGGGAAAATTTTTCTCATGGCAAAAATGAGTCTAAAGCATATTGCAACTGGATTTTTACAAATTAATATCTCATTTTAAAGACAGGATTTATCAGTATTCTCATCTCTAACAAGCAGTATGAGGACTAAGGTAAGTCCATCAAGACTCATCTAAAATGTATAACAAGTAATAAGTTTCTAGGACATTGTCATATTTCTAATACAACTCCAGAAATGTTTTATTCATATATGCATTCATTCAACATTTATTGACCAACTACTATGTACAGGGCCTTGTATTAAGGAGCTGTGAGCAATCCTCTACCTTTGTACCTTTCCTACTACCAAAGAACTTAAATTCATATTATAGTGATTTTTTTTTTAAATTTCCAAATGGGACAATAAATGAAAAACATGGAAAAAGGAAAACCAGCTCTAAGATTTAAGACTCATGTTACTAAATACTCATGTTACTAAATACTGAAACTCCTTAGCATTTTAAAAAATATATTGAAGACGGAGGCTGGCAGGTGGCATGGTGGTTAAGGCCACTGGACTCCCACATAGCCAACCACAGTTTGAATCCTGGACCTGGTGGCTTGCTTTCTTTCTCTCTCTCTCTTAAATTTTAATAAATAAATTTAAAATAAATAAATAGGGACCAGCAGATGGTATAACGGCTATGTTGCTGGACTCCCATGTAGTCGACCGTGGTTCAAGTCCTGGACCTAACGGCTTAAACTCATGCCAGGCACATGTGTGTGCATGCCCAAGATCCTGAGAGGAGAAGGGATTGTGGCATGGCCATCCCCCCTGGGGGCATTATTTCTCGCTTTCTGTCTCTCTGTCTTTCTGGTAAGCCTACACACCCTATAACGAAAATCTCTTCAAAATAAATAAATATATAAAGTAAATAAATTAAATAAATAAATCATTCTTTAAAAATATATATTAAAGAGATTAATATTAGGAATTTGAATATTCTAAATTTCAGGTATTTGGGACTACTGAATTAATTAGGTACTTTTTAAATTAAGTTATAGCTTCTAGTACTGCATATGTAGAAGTTTACCTTTGTGATACAGTCTGTAGTATCCATACTAAATGCACAGATGTTTGACAGAAAATACATAAAATAATTAACTAAGAGAAATAATATCACTATGGATAACATTTAAGGAGGAAATACCAGCTATCTTGTATTTAATTAAGATAAAGGATAATATTCCAGCCTTGAATTTTACATCTGGATTTTAGCTCCTCTGCTATGATTACTATTTAATTTTCACCCCCCTCTTCTACTCCAACCCAACAGAGACAAATGCACAAATCAAGAAATCATCTTACAATATACCCTTAAATTTTCTGAATTTGCCCCATGTGTCCACTAATAGCCAAATGCTTTCAAATCTGTTCAGTCAAATGGATCAATAAATACATCCAGCCTCACATAGTGGGGCTGCCAACATAATGAAATTGAGCCAAACAGAAATCGTCTCTACCAGAACAAAAATTATTATCAACCCAGTTATCTGGAGAGATCTGTTCCCTCAGGTATGCTTTGGAGAAGTCAGGATAGACATTATCTAGGGCAGTTAATAACTACTAAAAAAAAAAAAAAAAAAAAAAAAAAAAAAAAACCTACTTTCTTCAGTAATGAAACTGGGGAAAACAGAGGTCTCTGCTTCATAGTGTGTGCTACACTATAAGGGACATATTATGACTCTAAGACAAATGGTACCCCTAAGGACAACTCAAGCATCTCACAGGGTCTACTTTAAGTGTCATTCAGCAATATGATGCAAACTGACGTGAGGCTTTCCAGAAGACGAGAACACCTCAACACTGAACTTGTATTAAAGCTTCTTTTTAATTACCAGAGGGCATATATGCCTAGAAGAGAGAAACAGAGCCAGTGAAAGCAACACACCTACCCCTCTATGGGGCATGGTCACACTTCAATCCCTTCTTCTTCATTTTTCTACCCTATCAGAATTTAGGACATTCATGCACATGCATTAAGCAAGTTTATCAAGCAATGAGAGCAAGAATTTGAACCATGGTCAGTCATGTAAAAAAAAAAAAAAAAAATTAGACACACAGAACAAAAGGTTTGAAAAAAAATTCGAGAACTAAAACTGGAAAGTTTTATAACAACAATGTAAAAGTTTAAAGTCTACATCAAAAATAAAAGACTTTCAGGCACCAAATATGTAACAGCGAAAGCAAACTGCTAACAAGCTTCTCTGCACGCTCACGCCTATGACACAGCTGCAAGCAACAATTGAGCAGGTGCAACCAAGCTTTTGAGAATTCCTGCCTGTTGCCCAGGAACCACAACACCGCTTGGTTGAGATTTTAAACAGGTGCAAACATTTTTTTTTCATTTGTCTAGTACTTCAGACAGTGCAGCAGACAATACATCTGCAACCACTCCTTACCAAAAGCAACCACCACAGAAAATAAACTCAAAATTGACAAAAAAAAGTCTGAAAATAAAACAATAATGTCAAAAACACAGTGGTTTTACAGTAATCTGACCCAACACCACCAGCCACTTTGGTATTACAATTCCATGAAATATGCTCTAATCTCTTCACCAGATGATACTTTGTAATTAAAATTATTCTGCCTCATCAAATCTTAGAAATGTTTATATTTGCTTCTTACAACAAAGTGCAATGTATGTACAAAACATACTATCCTTTGAAGCTGTCGATATTTATAAGTACTCAAAAATGAATATTTTCACACTATGAAGTCTATAAGCAATTTTAACACACAAAAATGTAATCATTTGTCACTTAATATATAGATTTACATAGCTGTAGGTAATTCATATACATACCTGTGTGGCTATGGGGCATAAACAGACTTGCAATTATAGTTACTCTGAAATGCAGAACAAAGATTTTATATAAGTAAAAATTAACATACTAAGATGGAATCAGTATTTATGTTGAGACTTTTTTTTGGTAGAGAAGTAGAAAACATTACAGTGTATAAAGAAGTTGAAATACTTTAGCTCCATCGGAGATTTCAGATTACCCTAAACTTATATGTATGAATATACACAGAATCCCTTTGCAATATTATTAAAAACAAGTGCCAGTGAGGGACTAAGATTCACTGTGAACTCCAAAACATAAGTACTTTCACCAGAGGACAAGACAAATCCTAAAAATTTATTATTTATATTCTTTTAAAGACTTATTGCCTTCCTATCACAAATATGATCGCTGCCTTCTAAAAGGAAACTACTCAGATACATCTGCACTCAATTTGGATAGAATCCTGGTGAAAAAGAAAGGTGCTTTTATACTTCAATCCACAAAAATATTCATTAAAAGGGACGAGCAGTTAGCGTAATAGCTATGTCGCTGGACTCCCACTGAGTTGACCGCGGTACAAGTCCTGGACCCGGCGGCTTAAACTCATGCCGGGCGTGTGTGCATGCGTGCCCAAGATCCCAAGAGGAGAATGGAGGAGAAGGGATTGTGGTGTGGCCATCCCCCCGGGGGGTGATTTCTCACTTTCTATCTCTCTGTCTTTCTCTGTCTGTCTGGCGAGCGCATGTGCCCTCTAGTGAAAACCTCTCAAAAAAAAAAAAAATATTCATTAAAAGAAAAAATAAACTTTCAATGTTCATTAACTTTAAGTTACAACAGTAAGTGAAAATTAGATTGATCGCGACAAGAAGGAATGCTATTTCCACATCAGATATAATGCATGTTGTCTCATCCAACACACTGACAAATCTGTCAGTAAAACAGATATTGATACAAAAGACTACATAGGTCCAACTTAAAGTACAAGTATATGGTTTACAATTAGACTGTAAATATATTTTGATGTAGGTGGAATCTGTAACATGCAGCCACCAAGCACTATAATGTTTTCTACTCTTAAAAATATTTCATAATTCTTTCTGAGGCAATCTAAACGGTTTAATTTATATACTGCTGTGCATAGCTGATAACAACAACATACTAACTTTAGTAGGTCTACTTAGTAATACTTGCTTAAAAATATATAGAGCTAATACTCAATGAAGATGCTAGCACAATGAAATAGAATCTTCATATATTTCTGAGGGAACTGTAAATTGTTAAAAGGTATTTGGAAAGCTATTGAATAATATGTATCAAGTCACTCAGTCTCAATATTTACTTGACAATTTTAGTTCTAGGATTCCATCTTAACATAAATAAAAGCCAACAGAAATATATGTGAAAAGACAATTCTTGTGATAGTGAAAACTATAAGCAATTTAAATGTCTAATAATAGGAAAACAATTAAATAAACCATAGCACAATCATATAAAAAATAATGTGCAACAAGTCACAAGCTACCTTGAAAGAATATTTAAAATTGTATTTGAATGCAAAAATCATAGCATTATAGTAATTATCAATTAGTGGCATATCTTTTTTTTTGTCACAAATATAACAAATTTTTATAAAAGATTTTTTTATTAATAAATAATCATCTCCACTTAATTTTAAATACTTTTTTTTTCTTTTTTAGAGAGTTTTTGCTATAGGCACATGTGTTTGCCAGAGACAGAGACAGAAATCAAGAAATCACCCCTCGGGGGAGGTGGCTATGCCACAATTCCTTCTCCACCATTCTCCTCTTGGAATCTTGGGCACGGATACACATGTACCCAGTAATTTTTAAAAGCTATTATTTATTTAATTGTTTTATATTCATTCCTTTATTTTAATTTGACCAGAGAGAGACACAGAGAGAGAGAGAGGGAGAGAGAAAAGGAGAAAGCAAACCACCAGGTCCTGGACTCAAAACATGGTTGGCCATATGGTAGTGTCCAGCAACTTAACTACCACACTACCTGGTGGTGCCCCCAGCATGAGTTTTAAGCCACCAGGTCTGGGACTCGAATCATGGTCAATTATGTGAGAATCCAGCAATGTAACCATTATGCCATCTGCTGGTCACTAAAATATTTCTTTTGGCTATAATAAAATAAAAAACTCAGTTTCAATTCTGTTCATTTTTTTTAAATAATGTATATAAACATGAAGGGTATCAATTGCAAGGAGAATATGAAATTACATGCATGATCAAAAAACAATAAATAGAGCACACAAAAATATTTAGAGTGATTATATCTGGCTGATCAGGTTATGAATTATTTTTAATTTTTAATTTTCATATATAGTCAATTCTCTATAATAAATATTACTATTCCTACTACAGGAAAATGTATTAGTTCGCAGGACTGGGGTAAAAGAAAAAAGTTATAAAGTGCCATATGGAAATCAGAAATCTAACCTTCCTAAGAGAAATAAATTAATTCAGTCATACATAAAATTCATTTAGTATACCTACTGTGAGAAACTCATTGTCATTGATTTTTCATAGGGGTATTGCGTGGGTCTTTTTAATCCCATTGCTTTAGAATCTACACCAGTAATTCAGTAACACATTTTTAATCATTTCACTAAAACTTTAATTATTCACAGTGAAATGATGGCAAGAACAATTTAGGACTGCAAATCTGTTCAATTTAGTACAGACTAATTTATTAAGTATGTCAACAACATTCAATGAACATTTACTATGTCCAAGGTGCTATGTTTGGCACTGTGAAGTGTTAAAGGATAAATTAGGACACACCTTACCCTCATAGAGCTAACAATTTAAGAGGAATTGAAAAAAATGGAGACACAGCTCACATAAAAATATAAACAAAGTATAGTTCAAGGCATTTGTGACAGATCTGGTATACTTTAAAGAAAGAAAATATATAGCAGGTTTGTTCTTTTATATTATTGAGAAAAACTTTTATTTAGGTAGTGCTCAATAAAAAAGAAATGTGAACTAGTGTGTACCCCTTTTAAAACATACTAGTAAATCATTTTGCTCAAGCATCTACATTTTTTACTTCCTTATGTGATCTTTTTGTTAATGGAGAGTTATACAATAGAAAATTAAGAATGATGGAAAATTGATCCAATCTAAGATGCTTGACGTGTAAGATTGTTTCAAATTATCTAAGGCCACATAAAACACATGCACAATTATTAACAGGCTACAGTTATTTATTGGCAACCAAAGTAAATAGGTTAGTTACTTGTTAATCTGGCCTAAAGACACTGTTATGGCAACAGCACTAAGGAAGGAGAAGGAGATAGGGCAAACCATTTTTGTTGTGCAGATAAAATGAAGCAGCACAGAGACATTCACAATAGCGGTTCA
>NW_006199107.1:1616331-1623831 GCF_000334495.1 Tupaia belangeri chinensis
GTTCAGCTTCCTTGTGGCAAGTAACCATAATTGCATCTGCCCTCCGAAGACACTGTCACAAGATGCTTCTGAGGTTGAGGTCAAGGGGGCAGCCTGTGTGAAGTGGTGACAAGTATGAAGAGAAGCTATTTGTGTGATCAATGATCCAGAGACAAGGGCTCACAGAGTTCTGGGAAGCAGTAGAGTTATGAGGTATGAGGTAGAATGCGGTTAAGGGCTGATCTTTTGCCATCAGACAAACCTGGAACTGAATTCCAGTTCCCCCTCTTCAGTTGTGTGATCTTGAGCAAGTTAACATCTTCTTTGTCTGTGAAATGGTGATCGTGTTATATATTCTTATGAGGTCATTTACGTGGATTACACGTGTTAGGTCTGTAAAGAAACTTGCACAGTACCTGACATAAAGCAAGCACTTGCTGAAAGGTACTATTAGTATACCATAGGTGTCTGAAAAAGGGAGAGAATGTCTGGCTTTTAGCTAAGGAGTTAAGCTAAGCAAGGAGTAAGAAGATAAAAACGACTTGTTCAAGACATCACTCAGCAGCTCAACCAAAAGCCGGTCATGTGCTGGACGTTTCCAGACCACTTTTGAATCAGGAAACACTATAAACAATAGTAACAGCCACAACAACAGCCTTGACCAACATTTTTAAACACAATTTCTATTATTAAAGAGGAAGGCAAGTAGGGCCTAAATACTAATGTGCAGCGACACTGCCCAACTTCTCTGGGTGAAAACTGAAGGACCACCTCCCACATTTAACTGGAACAATTTGGAAAAAGAAAAGAACAAAACTAATGCAGTTACTCACTGGAATCAGGTCAAGGTGCTGTGGGCTTGTTAATAATCACGTGTGGGCACAGTATCACCTCTTTTTATATTCTAAGAGAGCCTGCAAAAGGCCTGAGCTCACATATAATATGAGGTTTGAAAATGTAAGTAAAACACGTTACAGTCAGTTTTTGTTTCATGGCTTAGAAGACAGAAATGGATGCATACTGATGTTAGTCTAATTCTTATTTTGTTTTGATTTGAAAAACGGCAAAGAAGCTTAGTTGTTAAGTGGCATTTCTTCAGATTCTCACACAGATTACATAATCACTTAGAGCTATTTGTGTCACATGGGGTGAAATTACTATCAGAACCATTCCAGATGAGATATATTATAGAGTGTTTTATTTGTTTGTCAAGTTCTTTTTATTTCTAGGTTCGCAAAGCTGTGTTCTCCAGTGAAAATTCATAGGTCCAATTCTTACATCAATAGGACATAGGAAAGTTCGTCTTTCCTTCATACTGCCTGGGCCTGAGTAGTACTGCTGAGCCATTAATAAATCTAATTGATAATTCACTAGAAAGGCCTTACCTAGGGATGTAGGGGCAATGGTTTTATAGAAGATCTCTCAATCTAAATTTGGACTTAAAATAAAAATATTTCCCCCCTGACTCAGTGAGCATATCTAGGAACATTTTAAATATTTTACATTTAATATCTGACCTGTTTTCAGAAAAGGTACTTTTTAATCCCAAATTATTTTACTTTATAAATATTTAGTTCTTCTAGACCAACTACATGCCTGGGCAAGCTATCAATATTATAGTTTCATTATAAATCATTGACTTTAATAATCAGTAAAGCCTGTTTTATTTTTGAAAATTGAGTTGTCTCAAATTCTATTGTTTATTTGAACAGAAATTTCTATGAAGAGTAAGGGTAATTATAATTTTAAAAGTTTACTTGAAATTTTGTCAATTATGCTTAGTTTTGTAAATTACTTAGCTAGACTGAGCCTTTCATCCTTAAAATTCTATCTGCTTATCAAAAAGAGGAACTATGAGAAGCAACAGTTAATCTATTTATCAATTCTGTGAACTGGAAACAGATAAAGGGCAATAAGGAAGGAAAAGAAAAATCATACAATAAACACCCCGTTAACTCAAGGGCACAGTAGATACAGCTAGACCTTAAGTCAGATTAGCTACAATAAAGGTACAAAAATATTAAAAAAATTAGCCTATTTTTAAGAAGTTGCTAAATTTGAATTTTCTAGTATTAATGGCTACCATTGCAAATGAAACAATTTAGTATCAAATTTATGTGTAACTCTGAATAATTTGAACTCTTAAGTAGAAATCTGATCTATGATACACTAAATATTAATATATTGATATCCATTTGTCCTGTAATCTACCCTTCACAGTGCATTAAGGAGAAAATTTTGGGGGGGGGGTATTTTTCTTTTCTTTTTTTTCTGCTTTTTAAAGTTTTATTTCTTTCATGAGTGAGAGAGACACAGAGAGAAAGAAGGAGAGAGAGAAGAAAGTGGTTTATTTTTAATAGATGATTTTATTAAGTTTAAGAGCTAATCAAGAAAATAAACAAATTAGAATTTAGATAAATACTGAGTCATCAAAAAATCATGACATATTTCTCTGTTATTCTATGCAAAAATGCATCATGACTTTTCTGATGCCCCAAAACTAAAAATTATATTTTTAAAATAATTTTAATTTGAAATTATGACTATTGAAAGCTTTATCTTCATGAAATGTGACAATTTGATTAGTTGCTTGTACATATCCCTGGCATCTTAGTTTAGATGTTATCTCCTCTAGAATCTGATGTCCTGTCCTTCATCTTATAATAATCATCACTCTGCATTGTAATTATCTTTCACATGAGAATGTAAATTTGAGGATAAGGGTTTTTTCTTATTAATGATATCTCTAGTCCTTCTCACGGTACCGAATATATATTAAGTATGCCTTAAATAATGACATCTATAAGAAGACTTCAAAAAGTTCATAGAAAAATGCCATTAAACTATGACTTCATTGTGGTGCAAAAATTTTTTTTAATCCATGCAGGGTTTTTTAATAACAGATTTTCCACAGTTTTTGAAGATCTCCTTTAGTATTTTTGAAGACTTAAAAAATGCACATTCCAATAAAAATAAATGGCCCACATTTATAATAAAATTCTTTAGAATTTTTAAAGAAAACTTTTTTCTGTGTTCATGATAGAGTGCATGTTGATGTTACAGAGTGGTGAGCACACTTCACAGGGTCTGGTCATGCTGCTATTCCCTTCCTCCTATCTCAGCCTCTCAGATCCTCTAATCCACTCCTCTGCAAACATAGTGTGTTTTTGGCTGACCCGGCTAGGGATTCAAATCACAGTCACCATGTAGAATCTGGCTTTTCTTGAGCAGTACATTGCTGTTGGGCCATGTAGTCAACTCTTAATGCTTTCCAGTTGTTAAAAAATTAAGCTTCCAGTCTATGTTCCTGTACTTTTCCCTCCTACCTTTCCTTTTATTCAGTACAAAGCTAAATTTGAAAATCTTACTCTCAAATGTTTATAGCAGATTAGAAAACCTAGTTAGTTTGATCCCACAATGTGCAGGAGGGAGCCATTCAAATTCCACCAATTAGCAGACATCTATTATGTAACTAGAAGCTGTGACATAGTTTCTAGAAGGAGTTCTGCTGTTTCTAACCAACTATATGGTTCTGCTACTCTCTTCAATAGAGCTCCCCTGACTATTGTTCTTGAGATAGCTCCCTCCTCTATTTTATGCTTTTGTGGCATTTATGACAGTTTGATTACTAGTGTGATTATTGGTTTATGTATATAATATCTCTCTCTTCCCCACTAGATTGTACACTTCATAGAGGCCGCGTTATTTTGTACAGCAGCGTAGTCCCAGGGTCTTCTCTAGGTCCTTACACACAATAAACATTCATTAAGTGTTTGTTAGATGTATAAAGATGAAGGTTGGACTAGCAAATTTCAATCAAAAAAGCCTATAAAATTAGATAGGTAACAGCTACTTCTATCATTGTTTTTTCTGCATTCCACTTTATCTACCACACAGAAGCTTGAATGACATATTCTCTTAGTAAATTCCACTCAGTCAAAGCTAAGTTATAAAAAACTTCAAAAGCAATTATAGGTAAGTTAAAGACAGATTATCTAAGAATCATAACAGAATGATAATGCTAAAGCTACCACATCAAGTCATAAGTGGGTTTGATTTCCAATTTACTAGGTATGTGTCATATCAAAAGTCACATACATTTCCTCATATTCAGGTTCATCATACTTAAAATGGGGGTCAGGAGTCTCTAACATGCAAGGTTTTTATAGAGACTTAATGAGATTATATACATATATGAAAGCAGATATTAATATAATTGAAGGAATTTAGGAGAAATTAGTTTCCTTACATTGGTCAGCCAGTGTCTACAGGAAGACAGAGATCTAATTTGACCAAAAGCTCAGAAACAGACATTTTAGGCAGAGAAAAATGGAAGAAACAAGGGCCAAAGGCAGAAAAAAGTAAGTAGGGATCAGGGACAATTAGGACAATTAAAAAAAAAAAAGCCTAAAACAACAACAACAAAACAGAGTATGGAAATATAACAGCAGTTAGAAATGGAAACGATTTTAGCATGATATAAAAATTGAAATCTATTAACTTTCCCCTTACGTATTACGACTTTCCCCTCATATAAATAAAATAATTGCTACTATTACAGTTAAGAGAAAATCAACTGAAATGTACATTAAACACATGTTAAAGATTTAACATTTTTTCACATGATTTCACGTACTGGAAACTCCGCTTGTACAAATACAGGCACGAACTTTATTATTTACAATGATAAAATAATAGCACATCCTCTTCTATGTACTATGTGCAGAGGTATAAAAGACAAAATGTGTACTTGCTCTTTAAGTGCAATTATAAGGTAACAGAAGGTACAGTTAGACCAATGAATTCCATTTTGTGCTCATCAGACATGGACTACCAAAATTGGATGGGAAATATGATAATACAGAAATTGTGTTGGAAATTACTTTTTTTTCACCATAGTAGCTTTCAATATTCTTACTAATTTAATCAGTCTTATGTCAGTTCAGTCATTGAAACTGTTTTCTACCTAAATCACTATCTTATTATCGTGGTGTGTGTGTGTGTGTGTGTGTGTGTGTGTGTGTGTGTGTGTGTCTTCTTTGACTCTTTGGTCAAACAAAGAAATAAGATAGTAAGTCTTAGATGTATGGCATACCAAAAGTAATAACCACGACCCCATATTTCCCCTCTTGGAATATCTACCCAGTACCAATAAACTCATCAACAGCTCATCTGAATTCATAACCTTTGTCTATTTGAAATAATAAACTACTTTTTAAATAGTCTATGCTCCCTATAAGACTATGGTTTTCATGACAGCTGGAATCTTGTTTACTTTTCTTTCTTTCGCATTATTATCACCTAGTTCAGGATTGGGGAAACAATACATAGCCACTGAATATTTCATTAATTTATTAAAAAATATTTATTGAGGCCCAAACTCAGTGGTATATGCTGCTAAGGCACTGTGTTATGCAGTCTGGAACAACCTAGGCAATCTGGCTTTAATTTCTAGTCTAACTGAAAGGCCAGGCATGGTGGCATATTCCTACAATCCCCACGACTACTCAAGAGGTTGAGATAGAAGAATCACTGTGTTGACGCTGTCCTGGGCAACATAACAGGACCCTGTGTAGAAAAAAAAACAGGCATGTGCTTGCTGTCTTAGATGGGAGTGTAAGAAAGCATCTTACTACAACATGGCGAGACCCTGTTTTAAACAGTTATTGAATACTTACTATTTGCCAGGCATTGTTCTAGGTACTAGAGATACAACAGTGAAAAAAAAAAAAAAAGAAAATTCTTTAACTCATAGAGATTTTATTTTTTGATGAGGAACTGACAATAAATATATAGAATGACAAGCAATAGTCCATGCTGAGGAACTAAAATAAAGCAGGGAAGGGGGAAGTAAATGCGGGATTTGGGAGCTACAGTTAAAATTTCAGATAAGGAAGATGATCACTAAATATATCATTGAACGATTACATTCCAGTAAAGACCTAAAGTAAATTAGGGAATGAATTAAGCAGAAACACCTTGGAAAAATGGCATTCAAAGGGAAAAAAATAAGAAAAAAAATAAGAAGAAAAAAGTTCCTCAGGCAGGAGTATGCTCTTGTAAAATGTCAAGTTAAAGTCACACGGAAATGTTTCTATTAAAACATAATGGGTTGGGGTTAGCGATATAGTGGTTAAGGTGCTGGACTCCCACATGGCTAACCGTGGTTCAAGTCCCAAACCTGGCAGCTTGAAACTCACACTGTGCACGTGCGTGTGTCTTTGTGTATGCCCCCAAAATCCCAAGAGGAAAATGAAGGAAGAGGGACTGCAACTTGGCCAGTTCCTCTGCACAGTGATTTCTCACTTTCTCTGTTTCTGTCTCTCTCCATCAAGTGCATACACCCTATAACAAATATCTCTCCAAAAAGAGAGATACAAATAATATTTATTTTAAAGGACAAATCTATTTGAACAGTTAAAGTGATTACTAAACACTACAAAAAACTTATGCTAATTATTTTAACTGAGTGTTTGAGTTGAATATTCAATATTAAGGCACTAGACTTCCATATGGTTAACTGCAGTTCAAGTCCAGGACCTGGTGGCTTAAAAATCACACTGGCCACGTGTGTGTGCATACCCAAAAACCCCATCACATTATGAAGGGTGAAGTAGTATTCAAAGAAAAATAATCTCAAGGTCCTTGAGATAATAAGTAGCAGAGCTTGATGGAAGGAGACTCTAAAAATCATGTACTTAAATACTCCCTTCTACTGCTTACTAGTATTTTTAAAAGTGTATTTGTATGGGACATTATGCTATCTCCCTAATACTAATGTGAATTTCAAATTAGATATAATTTTTGGCTTTCAATAGTTTTATAGTGATGTTCTCAGGCACTGTTTTTGTCAATGATTATACTTGGGGTTTACTAAACTTCTAAAATTTATATATGTTTTTTGAAAAATTTGGAAGCTTTAATCTCTCTTTTAAAAATATTTTAGTTATTTTCCTGTCTAATTCTTATTCTTTGATTACTTATATGCTATACTATTAAAAATTGTCCTTGAAGAATATCAGCAAGATGGCAGAGCAGGAGATCCCTCACTTACATACCCCCATAGCAACAATGATTTTGCAGTCATCTATAAACAAAAGTACTTTTGTGAAAGCCATGGGATTTGAAAAGAATGTTTTGAAACCCCAGTGACCTAAAAAGACCATTTTGGGAAGACAAAACCAAGCCCAAGTGGTGGATATGCAGGTGGTGATCCTAGTTCAGACGTGGAAGTGGCCTCATTCCCCCATGGATTCAGTTATAACTCTCTTTGGCCTTGGTCTAATATCAAAATCATCCACTCAGAGGCCTGGGAAGAGTTATGCCCACGAATCTTCAGGTAATAGGCTCACCAACTCCAGTCTTTCTCAGTTGTGTTCTGAGAGCAATCCTAACAATACAGACAGAAAGAATTTTAAATAATTATCTTCAAAAAGCCCAGTGAGATACAGGAAAACACAAATAACTAAACAAAATTAGGAAAACAATTCATGAACAAAATGAGTAGTTTAATTTTTTTTT
>NW_006199107.1:1643610-1650107 GCF_000334495.1 Tupaia belangeri chinensis
AGAAGGTGATATATGGATATATATATATATATATATATATATATATATATATATATATATATATATATAAACACCACTTAAATGCTTTTATAAATGTTAAAAGACAATAATATTGAAAATAACTATAGCTATAATAATTTTAATATAAAAAGTGATATCAATAGGATAATATATGGGTTGGGGAAAAGTATCATTTTTACATGATAGAAATTAAGTTGTTATTACAAGCTTAAATAAGAATTTTATAAGTGTAAGATGTTGTAAGACCCATGGTAAGCACAAAGTAGTAACTTCTATTGTATTAGATATAAGATAGATTAAAAGAAATAAATCAAAGCATACCACTAAAAAAATTTATTAAGTCATAAGAGAAGACAACAAGATTGGAAGAAAGGAATAAATGAGATGTAAAACAGTAAAGAATTAACAAAATGGCAATGCTTGCTCTTACTTGTCAATACTTACTTAAAAAAAATAAATTATCCAATTAAAAGACCTCTTTCTTTTGCAAAAGAATGACTGATGAACTAAATACAGGATCTAACTATGTACTGATTATAAAAGATTCACTTTAGCCTTAAGGACACACATAGGATAAAAACAAAGAGATGAAAAATATATTCCATTAAAATTGTAACCAATAGAAAGTAGGGTTGGCTATTCTAACAGTGGACAAAATAAACTTTCGGTCATAACATGCCATGAGACAAAGAAGGTGATTACATGATGATAAGAGGGTCAATTCATCAAAAATATAAGAACCGTAAATATATATTCACTCATCTTTGGAATATATAAATATATATTAGGTTATCAGGAAAGTCATGACATATTTTTCTAAGCAAAAAATGTGTCATGACTTTATCAAAGACCCATAGTGTACTATACTTCAATCTTGAAAGTCACATGGCCTACTGTGGGTTCAGAACCCTGGGTCAGCCTGGAAACTTGCTAGACAGGTAACTCAAGATTCTGAACTGGAGAGCTGGTGAAAATGGATCATAACACAATGAAAAATGCCAAGGGTATTCTCATTTTCTCTCTCTCTCTCTTTCTCTCTCTCTCTCATTCTCTATCATAAGAGTGTGTGTGTGTGTGTGTGTGTGTGTGTGTGTGTGTGTCTAAATATCAACAGGACAGAATGGAGAAACAGGCAGCAATACAATGATAATAGGGGACTTCAATTCCCCATTTTCAACAATGGATAGACCATCTAGACAGAAAATCAAAAGAAAAAAAAAAAAGCAGTCTTTTTTTTTTTTTTTAAAGAAGTTTTTGCCTAAGGACACTTGCACACTTACCAGGGAGGGAGAGAAAGAGATAGTAAAAGGGCAAGTAGAAATCATCCACCAGGGAGAGATGGCCATCTGCAATCCCTTCTCCTCCATTCTTTTCCCAGGATTTTGGGCACACATGCACATGTGCCAATATGATTTTCAATCCACCATGTCTGGGACTTGAATCACAGTTGGCCATGTGGGAGTCCAGCAATGTAACTGCTATGCCATCTGCTGGTCCAGCAGTCTTGAACAGCACTATAGAACAAATGGCTTTAAGGGATATATACAGACAGTGGAACACTATTTCTCTCTGTCTATCTCCAGTCAGTGCACATGCTCTATAGCAAAAAACTTAAAAAAAAAAAAAAAGGGCAGTGGAACATTTTACTGAAGTTCATATGGAACACACTTTAGGAGAGATCACAAGTTGAGCCACAAAAGACTTTATCCAAAGGAATAAAACCCAATATCAAAAATTATCTTAAGACGAAAAAAAATATATGAACACACACCATATTACAACATGGGATGTAGCAAAGGTCATGCTAAGAAGAAAGTTTATGAAGATAAATGCCTACATTGATTTTTTTTTAAAAAAGAAAGATTTCAAGCAACTTAATTTCATGCTTCAAGGAACTAGAAAAAAGGAAAACTAACCCAAAGTTAGCAGAAAAAAATAAAACAAGAAATACTAAAAATTAGAACAGAAATAAGTGAAAAGGAGACTAGAAGAACAATAGAAAATATTAATGAAGTTAAGAGTTGTTTTTCTGAAAAGAGAAACGAAATTGAGACACCATTAAAAAAAGAAAAAATAAACACTATATGCATGTTTTGAAAAATCATACTAAATCCCCTACCAAAAACATAAATAGATATATTTAAACACAGAAAGAAGGGGCCAGAGGGTGATTAAGGGGTGTGGTGGTTAAGGCACTAGACTCCCACATGCCTGACCATGGTTCAACTCCTAGACCTGAAAACTTGAAAATTATGCTGGCCATGTGTGCATACCTGCCCGAAGTCCCAGGAGGAGAACTGTGGAGAAGGGATGCAGTGTGGTCATTCCCACTGGAAGATAGTCATTAAAAAAGAAAGAACAAGAAGGAGGAGGAGGAGGAAGAGGAAGAAGAACAGAAGAGTCAAATTAAAAAAAAATATTTTAAATTAAAAGGGATATATTAAAATTTGTAGCCTAGACATAAAAGAGATCAAGGGGTCATAAGAGATTGCATGGAACAATTATGCAACAGATTGGATACTTTAGAAGCAATGAATACATTCCTGGAAACACTACATAGTGAGATTGAATCAGTAAGAAACAAAATTTCTGAAGAGACTAATAGCAATTAAGTGGACTCATTCAGAAAATTGTGTATGTGTGTGTATATATATATATATATATGCACTCACCAAAGAGACAGAGAGAAACAGAGAGACTGAAAGCAAGAAATCACCCGTAGGGGGAATGGCCATCTCATAATCCCTTCTCCTCCAGTCTGCTCTTAGGATTTTGGGCATGTATGCACACACGACTGGCGTGAGTTTTACGATGCCAGATTCAGGACTCAAACAGTGGTCAACTACATGGGAGTCCAGTGATGTAACCACTATACCATCTGCTTGTCCCTAGGCTAATATTCTTAAAGAACTTAGAAGCAAAAATCCTCAACAAAATAATGGGTCATCAGAAGAGTCATGCAATATTTTTCTGCTTTTCTATGCAAAAAATGCATCATGACTTTTCTGAGAACCCAATACTACCAAACCAAATTCTAAAGCACATCAAAAGGGTCATATATCATGATCAATGAAATTTCACTGCACGATATATGCCTATATCAGATCACCACAATATGTATCTTAAATACACTGAACCTTTATTTGGCCATGAAATATTTATGAATAAATAAATAAAATTGTACTTTAGGTTTCTGAGGTTATGCTTATTTTTTCTCTCCTCTTTCCTCTCACTCCTGTTTAGAATGAATGATTTCTATTGCTCTACCTCCTATTCACAGACCTTTCCCTCTCCACCTCCATTATACTGTTAATCTGCTTAAGTGATTTACTTATTAAATATAATGTGCTTTCTTGTTCTAAAGTTCCCATTACATTTAGTTCTTTTAATAATTTTTATTTCTCTGTTGCAACTTGCAATCTTTTCACTTATTTCAACTCTATTTTCCTTTAAACCATTAAATACAGTTTTTAAGGACTACTTTAAGTTTCTTGCCTGATAATTCTAACATTGTGGGTGACTTCAAGAGTGCTGTTGAGAGACCAGCAGATGGCGAAATGGTTACATCGCTGTATTCCCGCATGGCTTATCACAGTTTGATTCCCAGACTCAGCAACTTGAAACTCACACGTGGAGCATGTACACGTATGCCTAAAATCCCAAGAGGAGAATGGAGGAGAAGGGACTGCAGCATGGCCATGCCATCCCCTCAGAGGGGTAATTTCTCACTTTCTATCTCTCTCTCTCTCTCTCTCTGGCGAGCACATGTACCATATAGCAAAAATTTCTCCAAAAAAATTTTTATTGTTGATTTTTTTCTTATCCATGAGAAAGGTAACATTTTATTTTTTGTTTATTTGTTTGTTTGTTTGTTTCATATTA
Source organism: Tupaia belangeri chinensis (assembly GCF_000334495.1). Classification (NCBI taxonomy): domain Eukaryota; kingdom Metazoa; phylum Chordata; class Mammalia; order Scandentia; family Tupaiidae; genus Tupaia; species Tupaia belangeri. Next base: position 1,647,514 of record NW_006199107.1, read on the forward strand.
GAAGTAATTTGGGTTTCATCTTAGGCATTGTCAATCTTAATTACAAATAATCTGGGTTCTGTTATATTGAGCCAGAGAGTGCTTACATTTTTGTTTTAGTAGGCCATCAACTTAGCTATTCTAAAATTACCAATTATATGCTGTTCAGATCTCAGTTTGGATTGCATTCAGTCTGCTCTGTGCATGTGTGGTTCAAAAGTCAGCCAAACACTTAGGTACAAAACACATGAGGATCTTCATTTCTACTTCTTTCTTTTCCTGTGTTCTCACTTATTCTCTGGTGTCCTTGCTCCCTCTCATGGTTCCCTACAATCAATCAGGAGGGGATTTTTCTCTTGGATTTTAATTGTTCTATGCTGCAGCTATTAACTGCAGATGCCCTCAGGAAAAGCCACAAAAAAATGTGAAACTCACTCCACCTCATGGCAGTTGCTTAAAACAAGTTTCAAACCCTCAATGTTTTCCTACTCACGTTAAATCTCCAGAACTCTCATTTAATTTCGTTTTATTTAACTTTTGTTTTGCTGTTTTTGTCCAGAGTTAATAGTTGTTATTTGTAGGTTGACTGATTAGAAGATTATTTCTCCATATCATTAGCAAAATTCTTTAATTATTATTATTTCTTTGAACGGAAGGTTCTAACTGAACAGATAATGGGAGATCTAAAAAAATACCAAGAGATACAAACAAAAATGGGAATAAATGAGCTATAAATACATCACCTGTTTCTGGGAGAGGCCTAAAATATAACACGTGACATGAAGTAGGAAACAAAAATGTTTATAGAAATATGTGCCACCAAACGGGTAAGAATGAAAATAAAATATACACTAAATTCTCAGAAGTTTGAAAGTGGGTAAAACATTAGTCAAATGTTTCAACACTAACACTCTTCATCATATCCCAGAACCAAAGCAGGAAAAAAATATAAAAAATATGGATACATATGAAAAAATATCTGTCCAAAGTGTTTTGCCAGGATTTACAATAGCCCATAATTCATCTCAAAGCTTGAAAAACTACCTCAAGAACTGGCAATGAGTAAGTTCCCAACTACATTATATTTTCTAAATTAAAAACAAGTACACACTTAGGGATCAGCAGTTAGCATAATGGCTATGTCGCTGGACTCCCATGTAGTCGACCGCAGTTCGAGTCCCAAAGCCGGTGGCTTAAAACTCACGCCGGGCACGTGTGCGTGCGTGCCCAAGATCCCAAGAGGAGAATGGAGGAGAAGGGATTGTGGCGTGGCCATCCGCCCTAGGGGAGTGATTTCTCGCTTTCTATCTCTCTGTCTGGTGAGCGCACACGCCCTATAGCAAAAACCTCTCCAAATAAAATAAAATAAAAGTACACACTTAAATGTAAAATTAAAAAAAAAAAAAACCTAAAGCATTTTAACTCTACAGATCAAAAGAGAACTCCACATGTCTATCATTATATGTATATTTTCAGACTTGAAGCATGATGGGACATGGTAACCTCTAATGATAAGAATAAAAATTTTATTTAAAATTCAGTAAGAATCTAATCTCTGCAAGAAATCCAATATTTGAAATAATTTCATTAGACTTTTATCCCCCCTCTGAATCTCATGCTATTTGCTTATAATGAAACCACTCGCCACCTCCAAATAACCATCAGAAGATATGGTTCTGCCATTAAACAACTATGGGACTTAGGACAAATCCGTTTACCTCTCCAGGTTTTAGTTTACTCTAGAGCAGATGGCTTCTAGTTTCCAATTGCAACCTTCTAAGGCTGTATCAACAGTCTTGCTTCTGGGTTCTTCAATATTTGAAGCCTATTGTATGATTTTTGCAAAATAGGTCGGGCAAATTCCTTGGATCTCAGTCCAAAAGTAAAGATTTTTAGGAGAGATTATTCCTTTCATACAAATGGGGGGAAAAAAAGTAGGCTTCCATACATAATATTTAGCAAATCATCAGCTGACTCTGAAGTGGTCTTACCGTTGAAAATAAGAAGTGTGTTTACTGCAGTACTTAGGCGAATGAGATAATTTTGTGTATGGTATGTTAAAAATAAATTTAAATTCGAGGGTTAAGCATTGACAAATGTATTAAGAATTTCAAGAAAAAGATACTGCAATATTGTTTAGGATTCTGTATCCTTATACAAACTTCTACTAAGAAACAAAAAATAGGATCAATAATACATTGTTCCAAAAGCCTGAAATTACATTCACTTAAACAATTTTTTTGAGAGGTTTTTGCTATAGGATGCATGCACTCGCCAGAAAGACAGAGACAGAGATATAGAAAGTGAGAAATCGCCCCCCGGGGAGATGGCAACGCCACAATCCCTTCTCCTCTATTCTCCTCTCGGGATCTTGGGCATGCACGCACACGCGCCTGGCGTGAGTTTACGCCACCGGGTCCAGGACTCGAACCACGGTCAACTAGATAGGAGTTCAGCGACATAGCCATTGCGCTAACTGCTGAACACTTCCTCCACCTGGTTGGTACAAGTTGCTCTACTATCCACTGTGAAATACATATACTTAGAAAAAACTTTATGTGTGCCTTTCAGGTTTTTTTTTTTTTTTTTTTTTTTTTGTGGGGTGTTGGGTCAGG
>NW_006199107.1:1650179-1668917 GCF_000334495.1 Tupaia belangeri chinensis
CGCCGCACTCCCTGCTCCTCTCGGGATCTTGGGCAGGGCACGCATGCACATGCGCCCGGCGTGAGTTTAAGCCACTGTGTCCGGGATGCGAACCGTGGTCGACTACGTGGGAGTCCAGCGACACCACCATTATGCTAACTGCTGGTCCCCCTTTCAGGGGGTTATAATTTACCTGAATGATACATACCAAAGGCATCTATACAAAGAGTCTTCAAAAAGTTCATGAAAAACATATATTATGAAAAAACTATGTATAGATTTGCATTTTTGCACCAATATAAACTTGTACCTTAATTCCATTTTCTCATGAAATTTTTAAAGTATCCTCATTAAAAATTAATAATAATACACAGCAAGAAGAGGCAAAAACAATAAAAGAGAAATAGAGAAAGCCCTGTGCCTCATTTTTGCTCCTTAAAAGGAACTAAGATACTTGAGAGCATACTACAGGAGGTGGCCAGAAAACATGGAGGACATTAGTGCTAGCCAGGGAAATAGCAGGTGGTAGGATGGTTAGAATATCCTGGAGAAACAGGCAGAGATGTGGATCTAGAAAACTAGTAGACAATTAAAAATCCAGCACTTGCTCAGTGGAAAAACAAGGTCTAATTCCTGAGTAGAATGCCAGGACCAAGGAAGACGATATGACTGGGGAAATGAAAAACGATAGAAATAAGGAGAATGGTCTGTTACGATAAGAAAGGTATTCTAAGATAACATTAGGAGCAAAACCGCAGAAGAAGCAATATTGAATTTTTGTCTAGTTTCCCATCTCATGAACATGCCAATATAAACAGAATTATCTGAAAAAATGAAAATTTAAATCGGTTCATAAATTCTATAAGGCTAAATTAAACCTAAAGATAAACAAAAAATTACCTTCTAGTTCCTACTTACAATTTCTTTGACCTAAAAACTACTTACTTATATAGCTCATTTCTGCAACTGCATTGTATCCTTTCTATATCATTTTAAGTGTGAAATGTTGTAATCAAATATTTCTAAACTCCATCTTGTTTTGAAAAGGCAGTAAGAATGAATTAATAAATAATCACACTAATGATGAGAAAAAGAACTTTAACTCCTTCCTTTGAAATGAAAGACAAATACTTTGGCCAAGACCTCCAAGTTTAATTTACAATTCACAAAAATTATATAGTAAAAATTTCTCGTTATTCTTACTTGAATATAACTGTAATAATTTGAATGTCAATTTTTAACAAAATGAATAAGAGTGCAACAGAGTTCAGATGAAACTTATTTCTTGCCAAACTCTGTTTGAATGCCACATATCTTTTAAGGAGATTATTTAGCTACATAGTACAAATGAATACTCTTGCCCTACACTTTAAATAAAAAAAAGAAAGAAACAAAGAAAGAAAATTCTTTGAGTTGGACACTTACTACTGAGTAACTACTAAATCAGTGCCTAAAAGTGAACAAGAACTGAGGGAGACAGAGTGAATCTTTTAGGGCACTAAGGCTCTGTATAGAAGAAAACTTGATGTACTTCTTCCGAAACAAGCTATAACCCTACAAAGACAAAATACCTTATGCTTTGCCTATGAATTTTGGTTTGTAGGATGAGGAAGAAAGAAAAGAGGAAAGGGAATGAATATTTAGTTACATCATATTTTGTGATAGGCACTTAAATAGTATTTTAATTTTTAATATCATTAAAACATAGTGGTCAAAAAATATCTAGTAGAGGGGCTGGCAGGTGGCAGACTGGTTAAGGCTCTGGACGTCCACATGATGGACCACAGTTTGAATACTGGACTTGGTTGCTTGTTTTCTAACTCCCCTTCCCTACTGCCTGTCTCTCTCTGGTGAAATAAAAAAAGAAAAAATAATCATCATAATAATTAAATAACTCTTTTAAAAAATCTAGTGGAGAGAAGGGGCTGAATATTGGTACAATGGTAAAATGTGACACTCAGGAAGGTTGACTCACTTGAGACAGTTCCAGGCTCACATCCACAGACATCCCTGAGTGTGCTAGGTATGAGTATGCCCACTATCCAGGGTTGGTTGGAGCTGGGAATAGATTACAGAGTCAAGACTCTACTGGAAGTGCCCTCTCACTTTCTCTTTCTTGGAAGAAATAAGTAAATAAGCTTAAAAGAAATCCAATGGTGTATCGACACCATGCAATACAAGAAAAAGTGAGGTTAAAAAAGACCAAATAGTTTTTGTGATGCCACATATCACCTCTAACAGGTGACACCATGACTTAATCTCAATCTGACTCTAAAGTTTCTCTTCTTTCTAAAACATCTTATTTTGTTAGTACCAGTTTTAAAAAGTAAAATAGCATGATTCCTCAGAATTAAAGCTCTGGTAGGTATGAAGTTCTTTTCAAGCAATTTCTGGGAAATCATGTTGGCCAAAGATTTTGCACTGGGGCAGAAAGAGAAATAAGATCGAATGTCTGCAGAGATGACTATCAGCAGTTCCTCGGAACCCTGTTCTCACATGCTGTTCCTCCCATCAAGAGGCAGAGTTTGTTTATCTCATTCTCAAGTATAGTCTGATCTTAATCCTTTTTCAGAATAACAGACTGGAGCAGACAAGACACTATGCCAGTTAGGAACCAAGGCTTCTATGAGTCGTTGTGGCTTCCTCTTCAGGTGTCTTAGGATCCTGACGCAATGTAAAGAAGCCCTTGCTTGATTAGTGAATGATGAGAAGCCATGTGCAGAGAGAAAGGCTCTGAGAGACCCCAGCCATTCTATCTATTGCACTAAGGCCCCCAAACTGTGAGATGTCATAGACATTCCCACCCTAGCCACTCCCAGTAAAGTGCAGCTACATGGGTGAGTTGAAGCTTTTCTATATCACACAATTGTAAAAAAATAACAAATTCTTCTTATTTTAAGACACTAAGTTTTGGGGCAGTTTGTTACACAGGTGTAAAATGAAACAGGAATGAAGGCACTAAAGGATGCATTTATTAAGCAAGTTTCTGCTATGGTAAACTGGAACTTGGTCCTACATGGATACTCTGAGAAAGAGAATAGAGCATGCCCCACAGTTATCCCACATGCAGGTTGATAGTGCTAAGGTACGTGTCCACTAACTTGCTACTAGTTAGTTGCTTAAGCCTTCTTTCAGTAAAAATCACTCTTTAGCACTTGAAACCATCCAATATGTGAGTCAAGTTTTCTCGTCAGCCACAAAAAATAATATCCTCGGGCAAAATATAAGCAATAAGCAGCCTTCAGTAACAAGAAGTAAGTTGTGAGAGTAAATAGCAAGAGTACCAATGTAAATGAAAACCCAGTCCTGGAGCAGTCCAGCTATTGCCTTTCCCACTCCTAACATGGGTTACACAAGCTCACAGATATTAGCCACTACACACTTGAGCCTCCAAACTTAGTTGAGTTCTAAATGATGTTTAATCATGATTCCAAGTTTCTCTGATTAATTCTCTTTATTTTTGTATTTGACAGCTATTTCAAATCTTCCTTCTTCCCTTAAATCTTCCATTCCACCTCTCCACCTTTGGGATCAACAAAGAAATCTGGTATCTACCCAATAAAACCCAATAGATCAATTTTTTGCTATCCCACTTACAATCGATGTCATCAATACCCATTCTTCCCTCCTGATATCACACGAAAGGACCAAGGGACACTACCCTAGAGTTTACACCCCTCCCAAACACTTGACCTCTTACTGGCCAACTTAGTCCAACTGTTGATGGAGACGAAGGGAGTTTATTTCTGTAACTGGTTACAGAGGAGCAGTTAGCAAACACCATCAAACTGTTTAAAAAGTTCAACATGTTCTTGGCACTTAAAGGTACAGATACAAGCATGTAAGCATGTGCAAATCATTCAGTCCATTGCTTTCCCCTCAGTAATTATCCTGATTTTTTTTTTTAAACTTCAAATATCCATTCTTGATTTCTTATCCGACCATTCCTCAAACAGATCTTCCTATGACTCAGCACTTGGTCAGACTGTTCTTGTTAGTGGTCTTTTAAGATTTCAAAATGGCTGCAGCCCTGCGCACCTCCGGCTGACCTGCTTTTAGAACCTCTCAGTCTGTCTTACTCTCCCAACACATGAATCTGACCAAGCTCTTGATCTGTTGAAATCCTACACGTGTGAGCCTTTGTATACACTGTTCCTATTACCGAAATTGTACTCATTTTCCCCTTTCCTCCTTTTTCAGAATTTTCCTTGGAAAGAGCTTTATCCTTTAGGCCTCAACTTAGTTGTAACCTCTTCAGAAAAGCCATTTCTAAATTCGCTGCCCACTATTCCTCCAATCCATGCTTACCTCTGTCACAGCACTTCTCTGTATATTAAAACTCACTCTCTTCTCCGACAGTTTCCCTTTTCTTCCCACTGAATGAAAGCTTCCCCACTGAATGTAAGCTTCACCAAATCAAGAACTTGTCTTACAAATTTTTTCTTACCAGTCTCAACACTTAGAACACAGTGATGCTTAACAGATATTTACTGAATAAGTAAACAGATAGGGTCCCTTCAATTTCTTCTCACTGTCCCAGAGTAATTGTAGTGGTAGCTGAGTGTGAAATTTAGGTGTACTCAGTCAGACCTTTCCTTGTCCACCTTCTTTTTTTCTTTTAGTCTTCCATGATATATTATACAGGTCATGAATAACTGAGTCTCTTTTTAATCTGCATATATTTCAGTTTAAAAAAAGTAACAGAACAAAATGCACTTTCTTATACACTCAGGAATCCATTTCCAGCTTGAAATATTATGCTTTATGATGCTATGGCATAAGAGACTTCAACACTAACTTTTAAGACAAAGTTACTACTTTTCAACTCAAAATTTTTAAATGTCTTAAGTTTCAAAAAGATTTTCAAACATAAAAATGCATACTTGTATGTTTACAGTGAGTTTATGGGAAAATGTTTTTAGATATATACTCTTTTTTTATAGTCAGATTGATGGGCTAACAAAATCAAGTTTTTAAAATTTTATTTTCTTTTTTAAGAATTATTTAATTTAATTAATTTATTTTTAATTTGATCAGAGAGGGTAGAGTGACAGAAAAAAAAAAAAAAGAGGGAGAGAGAGAGAGAAAGACAGAAAGCAAGCCAACTGCCAGTCCGGGACTTGAACTGTGCTCGGCCATGTGAGAGGTCAGTGTCCTTCATCACTGCATCACCTGCCGGATCCAAAATCAGTTTTTATTTACATTTTTTATATTTATTAAATAATGAGCCATCAATTTTAAGGGAAATGAAAAAATAATCAATGGTTTTATGGGTCACTCTAACCCCTGCTACCTATGTCTCAGCATCTCAGCATCTTTTTTTTTCTTTTTTGAGAGTTTTTGTTTGTTTGTTTGTTTTGCTATAGGGCGCGTGCGCTCACCAGACAGACAGAGACAGAGAGACAGAAAGTGAGAAATCACCCCCCCAGGAGGGATGGTCACGCCGCAATCCCTTCTCCTCCATTCTCCTCTCAGGATCTTGGGCACGCACGTACACACGCCCAGCGTGAGTTTAAACCACCGGGTCTGGGACGCGAACCATGGTTGACTACGTGGGAGTCCAGCGACATAGCCATTACACTAACTGCTGGTTCCTCAGCATCTTAAAAACAAAAACAAAAACAAAAACAAAAAACAGACTAGCTTCAGATGTAAAACAAATACACACTATTTTGCCTCTTCCTTATGATCTCAGCAACAAGGGAGTTTGGAAAACTTACCTTTAAGATAAAATGAGTCCTACTGTTCTATAATGCCTAAAATCGTACTCCAGGGTTTCCAACCTCCCCACTTCTCCAGCAGTCTATGTTTTAGAAGAGAAGTTGGAGGGAGCTTAAAAGCTAATCTTTAGGGAAGTAAGGACACTGAAATTTCACTGCAATTATTTTTTATTCCCCACCTCCTTGAATCAAGAATACATGTTAGATTAATAAATCTTTGTGTTCTTCACTAAAAACATCCTCCAATTAAGAGATTTAAGATTTAGGTTAAAGCAAGCATGCCAAAAAGATGAAATCAGATCAGCAAAACATCTGAAAAGCACTGCATTTTATAAAATTTGGTAAAATGTATAAAGAAGCATACTTCCTAGTCTATTTTCTTGGCCTGTTGATACCTGGGACATAATTCCGTTTGCCATCCCCTGTTCCCAGATCAGTTCACTCTTTGTTCAGCTCCATCTTCAATCTGGCATATAATTACTTCTTCAGCTTCTGTGCTATTTGGTTTTAAGCACCTCTTACCCCCAAGGCCTCATGGCTCTAAGGGCTTGTTGAATTTAAACAAGCACATTTAAATCTTTGTCTTTAAATGAGTAAAATAAAAGTCTTAACATCTAACACAGAGTACTCTTCTATGCACCTACACTCTAAATGTGCATATTAAAATTGTCTACCAGATCATAACGAGCATCTATCCATCCTCAAAATCAGGGAAAGAAGGACTCATTCTAGAAGTAAATTTACAATAAATGGTTTTACTCTTGATTAGCTATGTGTGTTTGGGGACACAAAGATTGGCACGTGCATAATTTAACTACCTAATAAGAATCAGATGATCAGGGACACCTTGAAAATAAAGGTGGGAAAAATATAGTGGAGGCAAAACAAAAGAAAAAAGCAAGATGGTTAACAGAAAATAAGAAAACTAGGATAAGAAATTTTTAGCCTTGTTTTTTACTGAACAAACTCTACACACACACATATATATTCACATGTATGTGTGCACACATGCACACACACACAAGCACATGCTGCATAGTAATGAAAATGTTAGAACTGGGACCAGCAGTTAGCATAATGGCTATGTCGCTGGACTCCCATGTAGTTGACCGCGGTTCAAGTCCCGGACCCTGCGGCTTAAACTCACATCAGGCGCATGTGCATGCATGCCCAAGATCCCGAGAGGAGAATGGAGAAGGGATTGCGGCGTGGCCATCCCCCCTGGAGGGGGGGTGATTTCTCACTTTCTGTCTCTCTTTCTGGCGAGCGCACGCGCCCTATAGCAAAGAAAAAAAAAAAAAAAACCCTCCAAAAAAAAAAAAAAAAAAGAGAACTGTCTGCCCTTCTTGGGACACAGACAGATGCCATGGATTCTACAATACTACTGTGGCTACTGGCAAATCACAGACAGTATCCTTGGTCTTAATTGAGCTTGAGGAAGTAAGTGATCACTGTATTCTACATTCTTAATTTACCCAAAATATTGGTAGAAGAGTATTGAATGAGACCCTCATTGAAAAATGCCAAAAAGGAGAAGTATCATAATCATGACTATTAATGATAAGTAAAGTTTCTGAGCAAAAAATGTTTTAATACATCATAATTGGAAAATAAAGCATGTTCAATCTCACTCGTAATGAAGGAATTAGAGATGTAAGAGGTGGAATACATTATTCTATCTATCAAATCAATGAAAGATGAAAAAACGAAACTCCGGTACGTAAAGTGGCACTGTGATGAGACTATAAACTAGCTTGGGTAAGCACTGTGCGTTCAGGTCCAGAACACTGACTATGTGCCGTGCCGGTCTGAGTTTTCTGCGGCCTATATGAATTAGGTATGGGAGATACTTACTGGGAGTGGGAGATGAACCAATGAGTGATAAAAGATGACAGGCACAGGCATCAGATCATGTTGCAAGTCTGACACCTAACAAAGGAGTGAAGGAAGAGAGCTTTTGTTAGAAAGAGCCTCAGAGGCAGAGAGGTTCTGAGAGAGTTTCAATCACTTCGGTGGGGTGTACTTGAGCCAAAGTTGCCCATTGGAAAATCTCATTTGGAGGGAGGATCCCAGTAGGAGTACTCCTGACATAACTGGTCACTGGCCCGGAGCAGTCCTAAAGAATGGCTTCACGTGAGTGTTATGGAGGACCCAGAGTTATGGCAGCTGGAGGCTGTCAATCTCCTTTGTGTTCCATAACAACTTCTTTCAAAAGGAGACCTGAGAGAAACAGCTGCATGGCCACCACATATGATTTTATTCAAAATCTAGGAATGCATTCCAAGGAAACAATATAAATATGAAAATAACAATGAAAGCATTATGAACAAAGAAGCTCATCAGTCTTTTTTTTTTTTTTTATGAATAACTGAAAGCTGGCAACAACTTAACTGCCCAAGCCTAAGGATTGGTTAAGTAACTGTGGTACAGAATATGCTGTAGCTATTAAAATAGAAAAATTACTTATATTTTTAGATAAAATTAAAGCTCAAGAGACAACATAGTACAATTGTTAAGGTTAAAATTAAAAACTTTGAAAAATATATTTTTATGACTTGAAGAAAGTAAATATATGTATTAGGAAAATTTTCTTTTTAAAAAATTTTTTCTAGATTCTCTTTAATAAATCTTATGACCTTTACTTGAGGAGATGATGTATCCAAAATAAAAGGGAAAAAAAGTAAAAAATAGCTTAGGTGATTTAGTGTAAAATAAGGCAAACAAGAACAGAACACTTAGGTTGAGTAGTCAAGAATCAGTTCATGAAACCAACATATCACTAAATGAAGCTAAAGATGGGACTCAAACGACAGTTTTTTAAATTTTAATATTTTCCATTTAATTGGGTCTTTGAATAGCAATGGATGTTTTTAGTGCTCACCTATGGCTACTCAGAATAGGTATTCTTCCACTACTCTAAGGAGTAGCTTCTGCATGTTTGTATGTACGCTCACTCGTGTGTTCATTTTTCAGTACGCAATTGAACAGTTGTTTGAGAGTCACCACATGCCAGGTACTCTGCAAGCAAATCAAGATGGGAAAAAGTGGAGGAAAATCAAACATCACAGCATAATGCGATAAAATTTATGTATTAGTTCTCTATTTTAAAATTCTTTATAGAAAGTTCATATAAGCTCAGGTGTCCCTTGTCCTAAAAATACCTGTCCATAAATACAGTGCATTTTATTGCATGTTCAGACTTTTTAATAGGCACATAGTGACAAGTATGATTCCAATTAGATTAATTCATAGAAACTACAAAAGGGGGACATTACCCATTAATTTTTCACTTTCTTTGGACCATGGAAAGTGTCCTAAATCCTGTGATAGTCTGCCAAATTCTGTCAGGGTGGACCTCTATTGACACACATGCATACATTTCTTAGATTGTTGTCATGCTCTCCTAATGAGACAAATGTGTTTTCCAGGTCTTTTGAATGACATGTCTGATGTAATGCACACCCATCTTCTTATTTATCTTGTGAATATTCCTTTTTTCTTTTAAAATCCATCAATAAATGATCTGTGACCTGTAAGTATTTAATGACTGTAAGAATTAAAACAATGCATGTCCCTTTAAAAGAGTTAATACTTTCTATGTTTATGTTACAAAATTGGCCTTGGTGAATATCATCACTCCCAGAATTTCATAATAGTTCAAGGATAAACTATTTCCTCTTTGTAATTCACTAAGTTTGTTCCAAAAGAGCCTATTGCTTCTCTACTCAACAATAAGTAAAATGCATTCCAGGACCTTACGGGACCTATTCTCAATAAGATGGAATCCTGTCCCAGTTTGTTAAATTTATTGACCGTATAACTCATTGTTACAATAAAGAAATTAATACATACTGATTACTAAATTGATCTAACATCCACAGAGTAGATTTGGTGTTATTTTTAAAAGCGAATAAAATAAAAAAGAATAAAATACAAAGGATGCCAGTAAGTTATAGACAGGAGAGTAGACTTCATATTTATCATCACACAAAGAAAAGAAAAGTTGCATCAGAACTGTTCTACACATCTGTGCAGTGTTTGGTCATCTGCTATAACCAGAACCAATAATGATGATGAGGGTAACAATAATAATCTCCTATATCTGCATAATAATTTTTACTTGGGGAAAATATGTTCACATATGTCTTTTCATTTGGTTCTCATGATTTTTTGAGAATGAGCTGAGAATGTAAAACAAGACAAATGTTGTACAATGTTTCATTTTATGAAGGAAGAAATTAGAGTTCAGAGAAGAAAAGAGACTGGCCTGACAGGAACAGGCAACTGGAGCTAGATTAATGGTCACCTGACTCCCACTTAGGATTTCTGTTGTTGTGGACACTAATGCTTTCAAACAAACAAACAAAATTCATAATGTACATTTTTTCCTAAATTTCAGATAGCTTACCTAGAACCATAAATCTCTATCAAGCACAGCAGTTTAAGATATAGACAACTGGTAAGCAGGTATGCAATAAATAAATTAGGATTTAGAAAAAATGATATGTCTCTGATTCACAGACTGATAAAGAATGTAGGTAAAAAGATATTCAAAGAATGTATAGACCCTAGAATAATAAACTGGTACTTCTCCTTATTTTTCATTCTTTAAGAAAATATTTAACCTTTGAGATTATCAACACTATAAAAATAGACTGTTAATAACAAAAAGTAAATCTCCTCTATTGTCTAAATAGGTACATTTATCCAGGTCCAAATTCTTCAGCGCTCACTAAAACTGTTCAGTTTATCCAAGTTTCTAGGACTGGGTTTCCTTAGACAAACACTGACGTTTATCAGTGATGCTGGTCTTACTGAATATTACATTATACGTTGTTCATCTCATTATGCAGAAAGATAACATTTCAGGAAAAAAATCAGCAAATCAAAATAAATTCAAAAATTGTTTATATGCCATGCATAAAACTAGTTTCTATGCTTAGTTATTCACAACTATCACAAGATATACATGAACAAGGTTTTTAAACAATACCAATTTCTCTTATAAACACCCATATCCTTGTTAAAGGAACCTGACACCAGTTTAATCACACAGTAAAATATTAATCACCATTCAGTGTACAAACTAGAGAATGGTAATATACCCTACTAAGCTAGTGTTATTACCTGAATTCTCAGAATGCATGTAAACACCTACATTAAAAGGTCTCCTTTGTGCCAGAAATAAGCCAACCTCCTTTTAGAAAATAATGTTATATTGGTGATTTTTTTAAACTTTACTTACTTATTTCAAGAGATGGAGGCACCCTCAATATGGTCTTTGAACTGCAATTCTGCCCTCATCCCTGCAGTTAGCTCAGATCGTGGGGCACCTGGCATGTTCACATAGTAGGGGATGTGAATCCAGAGCTTCCCCACATGGCTTCCACCAGCATACAGTAGCACTCCTATGCTTGTGCCAATGCAGATGGGTCATTTTTGGTGATTTTTCAAAAATTCAAAACAATATAGTTTTTCTTAGGGAGACTACTACAACCATTCAAATTGAGACTGATAAATCTGTATGAACCAAATAAATTTCAGTAACAAAGTCTTTTTAAGTACGGAAAAAATAACATTCACATCCAAAATAGGAATAAGGAATGCATATAGAGGGGAGCATAAAATGCATATGAAAGAAGTAATATGTCATGTTAATCAAATTATTGTAAGACCTCCTGTTCTACCATAGTAAGTTAGCTTATATCAAACCACCCTTGCAGTCACTCTCTATTTCTGTCTGTGTGTGTCTCTCTCTCTCATGGAAAACATAAATAAATCTAAAAAGAGAACTTGAGGGAGATCATATTTAAAAAGAAAAATCCCAGGTCAAATAGTAGATGGTAGTTAAGGAGGATGGATCTTACGTGGCCAACTGTGCAGTTCAAGTCCTATATCTAACAGCTTAAAAAACACCGGGAAAGTGTGCACATGCCCACAATCCCATAAAGAGGGAGAAATAGAGGAAAAGGGATTGCAGTGTGACTATACCTTATGGGGGATACTTTGTCACTTTGTCACTCCCTCTCTCTCTGTCTCTCTTTGGTGAGGACATGCAGCCTCTGGCAAAAATTTAAATAAATAAACACAAAACACATATATACATACATTCATACAAACAATCCCTCCTGTTGAGAAACCCCATAAATGTGATAAAATGAAATTATTTTTAAGAAGTGTTTGAAGTCATTAGAGGCCAACCAAAGTGCTTTCAACTTAAAATTCAACATCCTGTAAAAAAGAGATAAACATTGCAGAAAGAACTATGTTATTTACCACTTTTCCTCTAAGGCACTTGCTCATTCCTGAACAGCAAAAGGTGAGAGACAGCACAGAGGTCCAAATCAGAACATGAAGATGTCTTGTGGAGAGAAAAGACTCTGGGATCAGCAGATGAGGCAGCAGTCACTTCACTGGACTCCCAAGTAGTTGACCGCAGCTTGAGTCCTGGACCTGGCAGTTTAAGTCGGGTTTGTATGTGTGTATGCATGACCAAAATTTCATGAGAAGAATGAAGGAGAAGGGATTGTGCAGCATGGCCATTCCCCAAGGGGATGATTTCTCACTTTCTGACTCTCTGTCTCTATGGTGAATGCACATGCTCTTTAGCAAAAATCTCTCTTACAACTTAAAAATTAAAAAAGAAGAAAGACTTTGGAGCTATCACAGTATATAAGACATGAAGTCAAGATCCTCAACCAAACACAAATACAATAAGGTGAGGTTTTTATTCTTTTTCACTTTTAAATCTCAAAGCATTTGCAGGTTACTTTTAATGAAGTAAGAAATTCACAAACCAAACTAACTGGATATTAAGAAATTAAACAGAATGGTCAGTATTCTTGTGCCAAGGAGGCAAAAACTGGAGTTTAGTGAACACTTACACACCTAAGATTTTATCTAAAGCTCTTAATGGCTATTTGTAAGAGTAAGGAAAAACCAGAAATAGACCAGTTACCAGAAAGATGGAAACTTGAGACCAGCAGATGGCATACGGTTATGTCACTGGACTCCATGTAATTGACCATGGTTTGAGTCCTGGACCTAGCAGCTTAAAAATACTCATGTCGGGCACGTGTATGTGTGCCCAAGATCCTGAGGGGAGAATGGAGGAAAAGGATTGTGGTGTGGCCATTCCCCCAGGGGTATGATTTCTCACTTTCTGACTCTCTGTGTTTCTGGTGAGCACATGGGCCTTATAGCAAAAACCTCTCAAAAAAAAAAAAAAAGAAAAGAAAAAAATTAAAAAAAAGAAAGGAAACTTAACTTCAAACTATCTTCTCAATTCCTGATTAAATAAAAAATGAATTACTTTTATTTTATGTGCAAGGAGAAAATTAAATTATCATGAAAAAGTAAAGTATTATATAACCCCTTCTAAATTTTTTTGTATACAAGAATCATTAGAGATACTACAAGTTTGGATGGAATAGCCAAAAACCAAGGGAAAACAGTGACAGGCAATAACCTCCGAATTGATACAACTAGAATCATCAGGCACAGACTTTTTTTTTTAATGTTTTAAAATTTATTCATTCATTTACTTTATAAAATTTAACCAGAGAGAGACACAGACAGAGAAAGAGAGAGAGAGAGGAAAAGTGAGAAAGCAAGCCAACAGGTCCAGGTGGGAGTGTCCAGAGCCTTAACCACCATGCCACCTGCTGGTTCCCAGAGACAGACTTTTAAATACTGTGATATATATATGATTTAAGGAATAGAAGGGAAGAAAAAAACTACCAGAGAAAGTGGATTTATTTTAAAAAAAAAAGCCATTATAGAACTAAAAATAGAATTAAAAATTAAGAACTTAATCATAGTAGATTAGACAAAACAGAAGAGTAGAATCATGAGATTAAAAATAAGCCAACAGTGGTGAGGGAGTAGGGACTAGAAGAATGGTTAGAGGACTTCTGTGATCTGGTAAGGTCTTACTTCTTGATCTGAATGCTCTTTATATGGGTATATTAATTTTGTGAAAATTCACTTATCTATGTTTTATTATCTCTGTAATATATGTATGTGTATACATATAGATACATATTGAAATATTTTAAATTAAATATTAAATTTAATGTTATATAATTTATACATTATATAAATATATTGTATTTACATATGCACTAAAATATTTAATTTAAAAATTAGTTTAATGAATATTTGTGAGCCCAAGAGTTTTATAATTGTGAGAGTCTCAAACAACTATTTTCTAAAACAAAGAATGAAAAAGAAGGAAAAGTATTCTGGAGCTCCCCCTTTAAGGTTCTCTAGCCAGCAAGCTGGAAACATATGACAGGACTTCAAAACAGTCATGAAAATATAAAATCAAAGTATGAGTTTATTTTGGTGCACAAAAAAGTTCTGAAATTAATGCATAGCTTTTTTATAATATGTATTTTCATGGATTTTTAAAAGATACTTCAAATTACTAAGCATATGAAAAATGGAAAAAATCTAAATTCACATGAAAAGATAAGCAATGGACACAAAAACTGAAATGAAACAGATGTTGGAACTGTTTGACAAATACTTTCAATTACCTATTATAAAATTGTTCCAATAAACAATCAGGAACAGACTTGAAACTGAAAAATAAAATGAAGAATAACAACAACAACAAAAAAATCATTGGATAGTCTTTGTAATGAAATGAAGATGACAGAAAAGTCAGTCATCTTTAAGACAGGTCAACTGAATTTATTCAATGTGAACAACAAGAGGAAAAACCGAAAAGTGGCTCAGGGACCTATCAGACAATAACAAAAGTCTAGTATTCATGACATCAGATAATCAGAAGGAGAGGAGAAAAACAATCTAAAAAAGCATTTGAAAATATAATGGCTGGATACATCCCAAATTTTATAAAATACATAAAACCACAGATTCAAGAATATAGCATACTCCAAGCAGGATAAAAATGAAAACAATCCATGTCTAAATATATGTAAACTAAACTGCCAGAAACTGAAGACAAGGGAAAATTGGAAATTTCCATAGGAAATCACACATTAGCTATAGGGGAACACTATTCAAATAACTGTGCGTTTCTCATCAGGAACCACAGAAGTAAGAAAATGGCACACTTTTTTCCCCCCCAATACTGACAAAAAAACAACGGTCAACATAGAAATCTATATCTAGTAAGACTATCTTTATAGAATGAAAAGGAATAAATACATTGTTAGATGAAGAAGAATTAAGAAAATTTGTTGCCAAGAGATATACTCTAAAATATTTGTTACAAGAAGTTTTTCAGATAGAAAGAAAATGATACCACAAAGAAATTTCAAACAGTAAGATTGAAGGAAGATCAACAGAAATGATAAACATATGAGTAAACATAAGAAACTATTTTTCTCCTTTTGATTTCTTTAAATATGTTTGATAATTTAAAACAAAATTATTATATAGGGAACCAGCAGTTAGCGTAATGGCTATGTCGCTGGACTCCCACATAGTCAACCGCGGTTCGTGTCCCGGACCCGGTGGCTTAAAACTCACGCCGGGCGCGTGTGCGTGCGTGCCCAAGATCCTGAGAGGAGAATGGAGGAGAAGGGATTGCGGCGTGACCATCCCCCCGGGGGGTGATTTCTCGCTTTCTGTCTCTATGTCTCTGTCTGTCTGGTCAGTGCACGCCCCCTACAGTGAAAATCTCTCCAAAACAAAACAAAACAAAACAAAAACAAAAAAAAAGAAAAAAAAATTATTATATAATAATATAATACTATCTGATAGGGATTTCTATGTACAGTATATAATGTATGACAATAAATAAAAGGACTTATATGGTGGCAAGATTTTTATACACTCTAAAGTAATAAAATATTGAGTGTAAGAGACTATAAAAATATGAATGTATATTGTAAACTTTAAAAAAAATTCCTTAAAAAACTATACAAAGAGATGCAGTCTAAAGAACAATAGATAAATTTAGGGACCAGCAGATAGCATAATGGTTATGTTGCTGGACTCCCATATAGTTGACTATGGTACGAGTCCCAGACCAAGCGGCTTAAAACTCATGCTGGGCATTCTCCTGAGAGGAGAATGGAGGAAAAAAGATTGCTGCATGGCCATCCCCCTTGTGGGGTGATTTCTCATTTTCTATTTCTCTGTCTCTCTGTTAAGTGCATGTGCTTTATAGCAAAAATCTCTCTCTTAAAAAAGTAGTTAAATTTATTAAAATGGATGACTAAAAAATGTTTTAATAACACAAAACAAGGCACAAAATGGTAAATAGAGAAACTGAAAACAGGAGAAACAAACAGAAAATGAAGCAGAAAGTGGTAGTTGTAAACGTAAACATAAAATCACTACATTAAATGTAAATGATCTAAACAAACCAATTAAATTGAGAGATTGCCAGAATAAATTTTTTTAAATGACCCAACTATATGCCATTTATAAGAAGTGTACTTCAAATATAATACTATTGGTAGATTAAAAGAAAAAAAAAAGATGTTACATAATGTTTCATTTTGATAAAGATGTAGTTGCTAATTAATATTGAACAAAGTAGATTTTAAAGTGAAGAAAAATGCCCGGGATAAAGAAGGCCATTATATAATGATAAATGGCTAGTTAACCATTACAGTATAATGGTTATACAATAATACATAACAATTCTAAATATGTATGCTCCTAACAACAGAATTTCAAAATACAAGAAGCAAAAACTGACAAAACGAAAAGGAGAATAGATAAATCCACAGTTACACCTGGAGACATCAACACCCCTCACAGTAATAGATAGAACTAGTAGATAGAAAATAAGTAATAGAACAGAAAAAGTTAAAAGTTAGAATTATGAGAAAAAGCACATGATCATTAAAGAAAATCAGCAGTATTTAATAGATAATATTCTTTAACAAAAATTTAGGTCACTAAGAGTATGGTTAAACCTCTTTTAATACAGGCAACTACAGCTTGGGTATGAGTAAGCATTAATTGCTTAGAGATAAGATCTATATCAACAGACAAAGAAAGTTGAAAAAGGAAGGAGGTAGTGCCTTTTTAAGATGTAAATTGAAAATAAGGCTTTAGAGTAATGAAGTTCTGCTGATCTCACAGTAAAAACGCAAATAGTTTATTATACTTTTAGGAAAGAGGCTTATGCTTTGTTTAAACATTTGTATAATACAAATAGTTTTGACCACAATGAAGGTGAATATTTGCTTTAAATATTTATTCTAAAAATCCATTTATCAATATTTTGAATATTATATAAAAATATAGGTGTTTTTTTACTTAGGAAAATAATCTAAAATCTTAAAAGTAGACATTTTAATAACATAAAAGAATTTAAGAAACAGGAAACAAATATTTTCTTACAAAAACAGTAAGGGAAAACATAGGTAGCTATAAAAATATTTTTTACTATTTACTAACTCTCAAAAAAATGAAAGAATTTGAAATAAGTTTACTGTTTCCTTCTTGTTTCTATTTTAATTATTTTTAAGTTTCTTTTTATTCATTTCTTCCATGAATAAGGGAGAGAGACCACACCCCCAACAGGGTCCTGATGCTGCCATTCACACCTTGCCTTCATTGGGTCACAGACCATTGGCAAGAGTAGGCGTGGAATGCTCAGGGAGATCGTCATACCTGAACTGGGAATCTTCCTATATGGGATGTTCTTCCAGAGGATTGTGTTTTATAACTGCACCATTATCTACCCCTTTTATTTTAATTACACACACACACGCCCACACACATGGTAACGTAGAGTCATATATGTTAAGAAGGAAGTAGACATGGTATTGTAATATTGATTAGCAACAGGGCCTACCTTGAATAGCATGATTTAAGGAAGCTGCTTCAGGGAGGTATCATTTAAGAAGAAACCAACTAAGGGAAGAGTGAATTTAAGAAGTGCTAGGGCCAGAATGTGTCATTGGGAACACAAGCAACAGCTGAATTGTCACAGGCCTCTTTCAAAATAAGGTTGGGGGCACATCATTCCATTCAATAGCAAATGTTATTAGAGAACAATCATTCTCTGGAGGAATATATTAGGGGAACAGAAAATCCCACAGGGTCCATGTTAGAACAATGTCTCGTGAAGCTACGTATTAATAGATCCCATTCTGCCTTGACAGATACCAGGAAACAAACCAACAAAGGTACTTCACTTGCAGCTGTCATTGCTGCTGACACTGTTTCTGTACAGGGCTAATAACCATTCCAAAGGAAATCACTTAACTGCTAAGTAGAAGTCTGAGGTTTTTCTTTAATTTATCCCAACAACTATCCTATACACAACAAATAGGTTTTGAGCTGAAAGAGACTACTACCACTATGGTTACCATGAAGTTGGGGATCAAGCTTTTATCTATCTCACCTGCTCAGCATTACCAGAACAATTAGCACTCATATAACTCTGAATGAATTCCAACAACTCCAGCTCCAGAAGTGCCTGGATAGGTACCTAAATGTTTGTAGAGATTTGATAGATGTGCCACCCACTGTCTTCCTGGGCAGTGTAGCTAAAAGTTAGACCTATCTATCCATGTACTATGTGGTTGAGGATCAATATAAACAAAATAAGGATGACTGAGCTCTGTTCATGGAGCACACTCAAGATTTTCTTTTTCTTTTCACATTGTTTTTACTCATTCCTAACCCTTGGATTTAATTTACTTGTTAGCTGCGCTATTGTGCAAGACTGAATTTGGCTTCATCAAGTTAATGACAATCATTCTCTAAAGACTTTAGGAAAAAAAAATCACCCCAACTTAAGTGGGACAAGCCCTCATAATCTTAGCTCTTATACTCAACCCTGA
Source organism: Tupaia belangeri chinensis (assembly GCF_000334495.1). Classification (NCBI taxonomy): domain Eukaryota; kingdom Metazoa; phylum Chordata; class Mammalia; order Scandentia; family Tupaiidae; genus Tupaia; species Tupaia belangeri. The sequence continues at coordinate 1,668,661 of NW_006199107.1, forward strand.
AATGAACCATGTAGATGTCTTTTAGGTAAGGAATTCTCACTGTAAGGGAAGGTTAGGGCAAAGGGAAGTGATCCACCCTCTCCATGTAGAAACACTGGCTCCAAAAGAAAAAAGGACTTGGGCTTTCTAGAAAATTTGTTCTTCTGGGTAGGGCAGAATAAAAACATTTGGAATGGGATTTGTTTTATTTTGTGTGACTGGTAATGGGCTTATTTCCATAGATGAAGCAATATGAGGGAAAAATAAATGGGAAAGAG
>NW_006199107.1:1669209-1673368 GCF_000334495.1 Tupaia belangeri chinensis
GTTCTTGCAAAAGTGGACCAGAAAAAGGCAAATTTTGTAACATATAAGGTCTAATGATTATTTAAATAGATTTTAAATTTTGGTTCCAAGAAATGTTAATTTTACTTTATAAATACATTTTAAACATCCACATTCATATGTAAAGCTAAAGTATTATCGCTTATGTACTATAGTGAAATAAGAGCAAGATCTCTAAACAGTCAGGTAAGAAGATGTCATAATAACAAAAGTATGCATTAAATGCTAATCAAACTCAGCTCATAGGAGGAGGAGCTAACTGTAATGATACTGGCTCTGAAACATAAACATCCAACTCACTATTTAGGGCATTTCGAAATTGTCCTTGCAACCCCACCACAAAATCAGGGGACAAAGGTCAGCCTTGGCCTTTTCAGTCAAATAGGTAAACGAATATTTAAGAGATTAATGTATGGATCAAAAAGATGACAGCAAAAATTTCCCATGCTCAGGTCACCTCCTTGTGACTAAACTCCATTCTACAGGTCTTCTGATGGCTGAGATTTTAAAACAGCAGGGTAAGTATCCTAGAAATAGGCAAATAATGTCCCTCAACTAGGAAGACATACTGAAATCACTAAAGAAAGCCTTGAAAATTAACCTTTCCCTCCCTCATCTGAGAACCATGGACTAAATTTAATTGGTATAATCACTTCATGTTGAAGTAGGTGAAAGAAGAAAACTAAAGTATAATGTAATGGTAGGTCTGCTATCAGCAACTATGCCCTTAAAAACAAGCTAATATTCTGGCAAGTTAATATTCTGGAAGTATTCTGATAAGATGATAATCATGGTTAACTTTATACAGCCTTGATAATTGGGCACGGTACCAAAACCTACAAGCTACTTGACTCTGCATTTACCTCAATCAACAACATACAAAGAATAGGTTTATTATGCCAAGTCACCATTCCAGAGCTTAGAGATTACTCACCTTTACAAGAAGAGCAGAGTGTATCAGTCTTATCTTAGTGAACCTTGTTCAGTTTTTTTTTTTAAATATAGGGCATATGTGCTTGCTGGAGATGAGAGAGAGACAGAGAGAGATAGAGAGAAAGTGAGGAAGCATCCCCAGGGGGGATAGCCAACTGTAATCCCTTCTCCTCTACTCTCCTCTCAGGATTTTGGGCACCCACACACACATGCCCAGTGTATTTTTCAAATCACTGAGTCTAGGATTCAAACCAGAAGTCAGGTATGCAGATCCAGCTGCGTTAACCACCATGCCACCAGCTGGCCCAAACCTTGTTCTTTTTTTTTTTTTTTTTTTTTTTTGAGAGTTTTTTGCTATAGTTTTGCTATAGGGAGCGTGTGCTCGCCAGACAGGGAGAGACATAGAGACAGAAAGCGAGAAATCACCCCCCAGGGGGGATGGTCACGCTGCAATCCCTCCTTCTCCATTCTCCTCTTGGGATCTTGGGCACGCACACACACGCGCCCGGCGTGAGTTTTAAGCCACCGGGTCTGGGACGCAAACCGCAATTGACTACGTGGGAGTCCAGTGACATAGCCATTACGCTAACTGCTGGTTCCCAAACTTTGTTCATTTTGATGTAACCATACATAGTTCCTAATTCATACCATGGAGACTTTGAATCTAAATGATGTGAACTGGGCTTAAGCAATTTTTTTTTTTTTTATTTCTCTTCCCTGTTTTTTTTCTTTCTACATTTTTAAAAGAATTATTTAATTTTATTCATTGTCATTATTTTATTTTATTTTGTTTTTGAAGTTGACCAGAGAGAGACAGAGAAAGAGAAGGAAAGTGAGGAAGCAAGCTACCAGGTTTGGGACTCCAACTGCAGTAAGCTATGTGGGAGTCTAGCCTCCTTAACCACCATGTCACCTGCTAGTCCTTCTTTCCACATTTTTTAAACTTACATTTAATCACTGTACATATCAACAGCATACAAAATGGCTTTTCCTATCATGAACACAGTACATATTAGTCAAGTCCCAGATATTACCATGTATACTAGTTTTCATGGTAACGGAGGGCAAAGGGGGCAGTCAGGCTTTATGCCTGGATCACTGGCATATTGTTCCGTACCTCACTACAGAAGAAATCGAGGCACTAGTTCCAAGTAGAAATTTAGGACTCTTCTTAAGTTGCATGGAAACCAAGTCATACTAAAGAGAAATCTTCATTATTTTCTCCTTTATCCTGTTCTTACCAGTAAATGTAAAGAGCTCCAAATAAGTGTTTTTCAAACTTCAGGTCACATCACTAGTGACCTTGAAATTAAGATAGTGGATTCCCAGACTTTAAAATAAAAAGGAAGGAATAGGATCAGATAAGATAGGATGGAGTGGAATAGGATGAGATTAAAACAAAAATAGAATTGAATATATTTGTGAGTCACACATAGAATGGGTAAAAAACTATCCTATGAAATATTTATTTTACGTTAATATCCTTCCTCAGACACTATTCCTTCACCCACGTTCTTCCCACACTGTATCTGGTATTCACAACCATTTACTGTTTTTCTATATCCTTTAGTCATTCAGTTTCAGTCATAGAGTACGGAAACTCGGTATGTATTAAGCAGGGACATACAATGTCTCTCCTTCATAGCCTGGTTTGCTTCGTTAACGAGAAAGATGGAGAGGCAAAGCATTAACAGGACAAAGAAAAAGAGGCATGCATTTGGCATGAGTTTAAGCCACTGGGTCTGGGACTTGACCTGTGGTTGACTACATGGGAGTCCAGTGACATAGCCATTATGCCAACTGCTGGTCTTAAGTTAATTGCTAATATTAAGAAATTATTTAGTATTTTTTGTGCTCACCCATAAAGATTTTTGCTTCTGTATAGTAAGGAATAATTACTTCCATATCTGGCTTACTTATCTGTATCTTCTCTCTCTTTTCTAGGAAGGCCTATCTAAAGTTTAGTCAGTTTCTTGATGTTAAAAAACTAGCTCGTGGTTACATTGTTTCTTTGCATGGTATTTATGTCTCTTATTCATAATTATTCTAATTTTAATATATTTGTTTCTGCTAGGTTTTAATGTACTTGGCCCTCTTTTGGAGTTTCTTGATGTGTTAAATAGTATGTCTTTCATTTTATTTCCACTCCAGAAAATTTTAGGGACCAACAGTTAGTGTAATGGCTATGTCGCTGGACTCCCACGTAGTCGACCGCGGTTCGAGTCCCAGACCCGGTGGCTTAAAACTCACGCCGGGTGCGTGTGCGTGCGTGCCCAGGATCCCGAGAGGAGAATGGAGGAGAAGGGATTGTGGTGTGGCCATCCCCCCTGGGGGGTGATTTCTCGCTTTCTGTTTCTCTGTCTGGCAAGCGCACGCACCCTATAGCAAAAACCTCTCCTAAAAAAAAAAAAAAATTAATTATTTTATCCATTCCATAAGTTAAGTTTACAGCCTTGGTAAACATATTATCTAAATGTTGAGAATGTGTCTAGAGATGCTCACCAGAATAAAATAATTATATAAAGAGAACCTACAAAAGATATCCATAAAAACAAAGTTACTGCAGCTTTGAACACTTAAAATTGGTTGTCTTCATTCTTAAAAATGTGGGGTCATCAGTTGGCATAGTGGTTGAGATGCTGGACTCCCATGAAGTTTGAATCACTGACCTAGCATCTAGAAATTCATTCCAGGAAAATGTGCATGTGTGCCTAAAAATCCAGAGTTGAGAGTGAGGGAAAAGGGACTGCAGTTTGGCTACCCCCAAGGGGGGGGGGCGATTTCTTAGGTTTTATCTCTCTGTCACTCTCTTTCTCTCTATTGAGCGCACATATGTTATACCAAAAATCTGGCTAAGATCATATCATTATAAAACTAGTCAGTATGTGCTTTTTAAATAAATACTATATGACCCAAAAAAAGAGAAATTACTTTAATTTTATATGACTGCATGTGAGCACTGTGTCAGGACTTAAATGCATTTTTCTCTGCAGATTATCATGAAAATGTTTGAAAAGCACCATCATAAAGGACACCTATCTAATTGCCTAACAGCAATTCTCTACAGAAATACTACTGCCTGTGGAGCTGGTCAAGTCTCCTTTCTAGATTATGAGCCATTCATTGTATGATGTAAAGTCATCTCTTTCTCCTGTGCACTAACTTCTAGTAGTGCTTCCTGATCACTATGATCCCCATACAAAGAGAG
>NW_006199107.1:1673378-1694070 GCF_000334495.1 Tupaia belangeri chinensis
GGCACTCCCAGTGGGGGGATAGCCACTTCTGAGCCCTTCTCTTTTCTCCTCCTGGGAGTTTGGGCATATATGCACATATGCCCAGCATAAATTTCAAGCCAGCAGGTTCTGGACTCTAACTGCAGTTGGCCATGTGAAAATCCACCATGTTACCTGCTGGCCCATACAATTTAAATGCTGCCTAGAAGGTGAAATCACTATGGAGAAACAATCTGCAGACGAAAGGTCAATAGCTCAATGACAATTAAGTGTTTCCAAGTATTCTTTTGCTTCTAGAACTTGTCTTCCAAACTGAAATGAAGGTCCATTTCCTACGTCCTTTTCTAGTATGTACAACACTGCTGTAACTCCTTATTCTGCAACTGAAGTCCTTCTTTCCTAGCACCCATCAATCTAATACTAAATTCATTAGCAAAATGAAGTGAAAGTACACAACATACATTGCTATTAATGGACTTCCACTCATGTCACTCCCCACACAATGTACTAAAAATGGACTCATCTCTATTTGAGTGCCTCCACACAAATGTTTGTGCTTTTCAATACATGGCATTTCAGAAGTCAGAATTTCCTTAAAGCTGCAAAGACACTTTGTAAAACTCTCTTTTCAAAGAAAAATTTTAGAAATTTTGCCATCAGTTTATGTTGATTTTTTTTCACTCTTTGGTGGATCTTTTATTTAATAGGCAACTTTTAATAAAGTGAAGCCATATTTATGGACTAAAGAACTTATTTCATAATATTTTTAGAATCCAGAGATTTGAACTTTGTGTAACTTTGTGTGATGAAAATAAACAGTTCTTAATGCTTTATCCAACATCCTCATCTATAGAATATAGGATGGGTACAAGACATACAGTATTTCAAATAGAGACAAAATTGGTTGGTACCCTCCCATTGAAGCACAACATTTAGCCTTGAATAGGTATCATTTTCTTAGAGCACAATACAGTTTTTATCTGACATATTTAAAAAACATAGTTATATTTACCAAGTTCAAAATAACAGACATTTTAAAGAGCAGGAAAAATAGTCTGAATTCATAAATTATCCAGAAACTGTATCACTGTACTTATTTTTCACAGACAAACTTTCTCACTCCTAAGTAGGTAGGGATTAACCTATGTACCAAGATTTAAGAAGACTGGAAACTAAAATTCAAGTTCACCCTGAATTATTCATTTTTCTTCAAGAACCCCAAAAAGAACTGAACTGATTTTTCATCCCTCTAGTGAACTCCAATAATACTTGGTTAAAGATTGACAAGCAACCTTAAAGGAGCATTTTAAAACAGAAAATTACACAAGTTGGTAGGCTTACCTTCAAGCATGTTATTGGATACAGCATGAAGAAACCAAAAAACGGACATGAGGAAAGAGAGAAGTGGAAATGGACAGTATCGAAATGTAAGTTTAAGCGATAAAAAGAACCAACAAATGAGAGAAAAGATCTTTCATTTTACAAATGGAAGCAACACTCAAATGAGAAAACAAAGGCCACAGAGTAGAATGTCCAGATATATTGCATATTGCAAATATTCAGTAAAAACTTTCCAAAAAAAGAAAAGTATTAATTCTTATCTATAGAATATTGAATAAGGCAAATAAATAAATAAGAAGAAAATAAATGAAGCCCAACTTAAAAGAACAGCAACACCAATACCAAGTAGGGGTTTTTATTGTTGCTGTTGTATGCCAATGCTAAACTGGCTAGCAATAAGAAGGGAAATTCAGACATTAGTTTTCTAAATTACAAATGAAAACAATATATATGTATACACATATATACATTATACTCAGAAAACTACAAGGAGATTCCTATCTTTCACATATATATGATATTTTGTTAAAGTGCACATGCACTCACTCGAGAGACAGGAAGCGAGAAAGTGAGAAAGCACTCTCTGCAAGTGGCCATGCCTCAATCCCTTCTCCTCCATCCTTCTCTTGAGATTGTGGACATGCATGCACACACCCAGCATGAGTTTCATGATGCCAGGTCTGGAGGATTCAAACCGCAGTTGACTATGTGAGAGTCCAGAGCTTTAACCACTATGCCATCTGCTGACCCCCCCCTTCAAATATAACTTGAAAAGCAAAAATTAGGAAGTTGTAGACTCAAAATAATGGCAAATACAAAAGTCATTCTTAATAAGCTGATGAATTGCTCTCACCAAATTGGCACTGATCAAAAGTTAAAACTGTGCCCCAAATAAATAGCTAAGCTGTCCTTAAAATACCCATTGTCAAACAGTATCAAAAGACTAACAATGTGAGCAAAACATGAATAAAAAAAAAAAGGTTTAAAAGCAGGCTTCAGAACCAAAGATAAACAGTGGGAATAAGTGTAAAATTGGAAGATCTTTGAAAAGCTGATGTCTACTTGGAGAATTAAGCCCCTCACCTCTAAGTTTCTTATGGGGTTAAATAAAAATCTGTAGGGACCAGCAGATGGTGTAAAGGTTACAGCACTTAACTCCCACTTAGGTGACCACAGTTTGAGTGCCGGATCCAGTGGCTTAAAGCTAATGCCAGATGCGTGTGTGCGTGCATGCCCAAGATCCTGACAGGAAAGGGGGGGGGAAGGAATTGTGGCATGGCCATTGCCCCAGGAGGTGATTTCTTGTTTTTTGTCTCTCTGTCCCTCCAGCGAGCATATGAGTCCTAGAGCAAAAATCTCTCTCTAAAAATAATAATAACTTTTTAAAATGCGAGAAGAATACATAATGCATTCATCAAAAGTTTTTGATAAAGTTTCATAGCAAAAATTGTGCAAATGTGCCAGCCAGTGGTGAAGCAGTAACACAATGCCCTGAATGCTGGACCCAGATAAGAAGGCCCTGGGTTCATGTTCTAAGGCCTCACTGTCTATTTGATCAAGGAGAGCTGAAACTGGAGGTGAATCTCAGTGTGAAGATTTTGTTAAGGGTGCCTATTTATCTGTTTTTCCTTCTTTCTCTATTTATCTCTCATGGTAGAAATAAACTTAAAAACTGTGAAGAAATTCCAGGACCAGCAGTTAGCGTAATGGCTATGTCACTGAACTCCCATGTAGTTGACCACAGTTCGAGTCCCGGACCCAGTGGCTTAAACTCATGCTGGGCACCTGTGCATGTGTGCCCAGGATCCCAAGAAGAGAATGGAGAAGGAACTGCGGCATGACCATCCCCCCGGGAGATGATTTCTCTCCTTCTGTCTCTCTGTCTCTCTCTGTCTTTCGGGCAAGCGCACATGCCCTATAGTGAAAACTTTTCAAAAAAGGAAAAAAAAAACTGTAAAGAAATTCTGAGTAAACATAGAAATATATATTTCTATAAGCATGGAACTATGTTAGGTATAGAAAGCAAAATGTGAAATGTAGAAGTGGAAAGATGATTAATGCTTTCATAAACATCGAATATAGAATTTGAAGTGTCAAAAGCATAGCCTTTAGATTTTGCTATCCTCTTTGGGAAGTAAATTATCAAATCACAGCATTATGGATTCCAAAAAGGCTGAGATGGCTCCACATAAACTATAGGTTAAGGAACTCATGAGAGACTCAAGGGTGATTAATCATTCTAATGTTAAAGTTATTAACAACAGGAAGATTTTATAAGATTTATCCCTTAGAACACAAGTTACCACATGAGTTCACCTATGGACATGTGTGAAGTATTACATATCAGCAGTGATAAAGAACCCAAAGCTACATACTTAAATATAAACTTTAAAACATGTTCAGAAAAGGGAACCAGCAGTTGGCGTAATGGCTATGTCGCTGGACTCCCACATAGTCGACCGCGGTTTGTGTCCCGGACCCGGTGGCTTAAAACTCACGCCGGGCGCGTGTGCGTGCGTGCCCAAGATCCCGAGAGGAGAATGGAGGAGAAGGGATTGCGGCGTGACCATCCCCCCTGGGGGGTGATTTCTCGCTTTCTGTCTCTATGTCTCTCTCTGTCTGTGTGGCGAGCACACGCGCCCTACAGTGAAAATCTCTCCCAAAAAAAAAAAAAATGTTCATAAAAGGACCTTAAAAGAACTACAATAAATTCTCTGAAAACATCTCAATATGTTATGGCTAAAAAGATATCAAACATGGCTGGGTCAGTCGCTCAGCTGTAACTGCTCAAGTGACGCTGGCTCCATGCATTAGGTCGCAGGTTCCCTACTTGGCCACTGGGAATATGTGCCCATGATTCTGGCTGTCTGGGAAGGCCAGGGCATTGTGGCATGAGATCCTGTTGTGATTACTTCTTCCTTTCTCTCTCTTTCTCTCTTTCTCTCTTTCTGTCTCTCACTCACATGAAAGAAAGAAGCGCACGCACCCTATAGCAAAAACACCTCTCCAAAAAAAAAAAAAAAATTCTAAAATGCTATATATTAAAAGTACCTCAGACTGAACATAGAGGATCTCTAATATGTAATAGCTGGAAAGCAAGAAAAAGCTTGCAGAAGTAGTAAAGCAACCAAAAGGGTCAGAGTAGGAGAGTCAAGAAAGCACCATGGCCTGGAAAATAAGGGAGGAAAAGCATTTCAAAGTGCAGGTAGTGGTCTGTAATGTCAAATTCTCAATGAGATCTCAACAAGCTCTTTACTGGTGATATGATAGATGTCTCTGGAACAGACAGATGTGAAATAATGAGTGGACTGGTGAGAAAATGGAAATAGAGAGTATAAACATCTTTTTTTTTTTTTTTTTGGTGGGGCTTTTTCTCACTTTTTTTGGAGAGGCTTTTTCGCTATAGGGTGCACGCGCTCACCAGACAGAGACATAGAGACAGAAAGCAAGAAATCACCCCCCAGGGGGGATGGTCATGCCGCAATCCCTTCTCCTCCTTTCTCCTCTCGGGATCTTGGGCACACATGCACACACGCCCGGTGTGAGTTTATGCCACCGGGTCCAGGACACGAACCGCGGTCAACTACGTGGGAGTCCAGCGACATAGCCATTACACTAACTGCTGGTTCCCAACCTCTCTTTTGCCTTTTGCTAGAATATTCTTCCCTACTGCAAGGACTAGCAGATGGTTTAATGGTTACGTTGCTGGACTCCCATGTCGTCTCGGCAGCTTAAAACACACTAGGCACGTGTGCATGCATGACCAAAATCCTGAGAGGACAATGAGAATGGAGGAGAAAGGGACTGCAGCATGGCCATCCTCCTGGGGGTTATTTCTTCTTGTCTGTCTCTCTCTGTCTCTAGGGTGAGCACGCACTCCCTATAGCAAAAAACTTTCCAAAAAAAAAAAAAAAAAAGGAAGAAAAATGTTCTTCCCTCTGCAACAACATCCCCATTCCCTTTCATCTATCAGATTCCTACTAATCTTTCAATCTCCATTCAAGCATTACAGTTTCTTAGAAATTCTTCCTTGATCCCCAAAGTAGAATTCATGTTCCCACAGTAACATTTTTTTAGGCCTCTCTTCAGGTATTAACACTTTAAAATCCTAGCAACATATTGGTCTCTAGAAAGCGGACGCCCTGTATTTTGTATATCTCTGTGTATGGTTGCAATAAGTACTATTTTTAAGTCAAGGGAACCAGCAGTTGGCGTAATGGCTATGTCGCTGGACTCCCACATAGTCGACCGCGGTTTGTGTCCCGGACCCGGTGGCTTAAAACTCACGCCGGGCGCGTGTGCGTGCGTGCCCAAGATCCCGAGAGGAGAATGGAGGAGAAGGGATTGCGGCGTGACCATCCCCCCTGGGGGGTGATTTCTCGCTTTCTGTCTCTATGTCTCTCTCTGTCTGTCTGGCGAGCGCACGCGCCCTACAGTGAAAATCTCTCCAAAAAAAATACAGTGAAAATCTCTCCCAAAAAAAAAAAAAATGTTCATAAAAGGACCTTAAAAGAACTACAATAAATTCTCTGAAAACATCTCAATATGTTATGGCTAAAAAGATATCAAACATGGCTGGGTCAGTCGCTCAGCTGTAACTGCTCAAGTGACGCTGGCTCCATGCATTAGGTCGCAGGTTCCCTACTTGGCCACTGGGAATATGTGCCCATGATTCTGGCTGTCTGGGAAGGCCAGGGCATTGTGGCATGAGATCCTGTTGTGATTACTTCTTCCTTTCTCTCTCTTTCTCTCTTTCTCTCTTTCTGTCTCTCACTCACATGAAAGAAAGAAGCGCACGCACCCTATAGCAAAAACACCTCTCCAAAAAAAAAAAAAAAATTCTAAAATGCTATATATTAAAAGTACCTCAGACTGAACATAGAGGATCTCTAATATGTAATAGCTGGAAAGCAAGAAAAAGCTTGCAGAAGTAGTAAAGCAACCAAAAGGGTCAGAGTAGGAGAGTCAAGAAAGCACCATGGCCTGGAAAATAAGGGAGGAAAAGCATTTCAAAGTGCAGGTAGTGGTCTGTAATGTCAAATTCTCAATGAGATCTCAACAAGCTCTTTACTGGTGATATGATAGATGTCTCTGGAACAGACAGATGTGAAATAATGAGTGGACTGGTGAGAAAATGGAAATAGAGAGTATAAACATCTTTTTTTTTTTTTTTTGGAGAGGCTTTTTCGCTATAGGGTGCACGCGGTCACCAAGAGACATAGAGACAGAAAGCAAGAAATCACCCCCCAGGGGGGATGGTCATGCCGCAATCCCTTCTCCTCCTTTCTCCTCTCGGGATCTTGGGCACACATGCACACACGCCCGGTGTGAGTTTATGCCACCGGGTCCAGGACACGAACCGCGGTCAACTACGTGGGAGTCCAGCGACATAGCCATTACACTAACTGCTGGTTCCCAACCTCTCTTTTGCCTTTTGCTAGAATATTCTTCCCTACTGCAAGGACTAGCAGATGGTTTAATGGTTACGTTGCTGGACTCCCATGTCGTCTCGGCAGCTTAAAACACACTAGGCACGTGTGCATGCATGACCAAAATCCTGAGAGGACAATGAGAATGGAGGAGAAAGGGACTGCAGCATGGCCATCCTCCTGGGGGTTATTTCTTCTTGTCTGTCTCTCTCTGTCTCTAGGGTGAGCACGCACTCCCTATAGCAAAAAACTTTCCAAAAAAAAAAAAAAAAAAGGAAGAAAAATGTTCTTCCCTCTGCAACAACATCCCCATTCCCTTTCATCTATCAGATTCCTACTAATCTTTCAATCTCCATTCAAGCATTACAGTTTCTTAGAAATTCTTCCTTGATCCCCAAAGTAGAATTCATGTTCCCACAGTAACATTTTTTTAGGCCTCTCTTCAGGTATTAACACTTTAAAATCCTAGCAACATATTGGTCTCTAGAAAGCGGACGCCCTGTATTTTGTATATCTCTGTGTATGGTTGCAATAAGTACTATTTTTAAGTCAATGTATTTTTTACCAAAGACACGATAAAAGGCAAAGTATAACTAGCTTTAGAGTAGGTCATAAGTGAGATATACAGAGTTGTTTACTAGAGAAAATAAGTGATTTGTGAGTCACAGACACTTTTATGTCCTTGAACATCTTATATATCTAAAAATTAAGATGAATCACTTTTTGTTGTAAGGGAAGTGCACTGAATTACATTTTAGTCTGGTGCCTCTCGACCCAGCTTGTCTCTCCTATTGGACAAGAATCACCTAAAAAATTACCCTGAATATCTGTGATATCCAAAGTTCTAAAGAAGATACAAAGTTCTAAATGATACAGTCCCTGTTACCATAGTTTGTAATCTGGTAAAGGGATTAAACCATGTGGAAATATATACTGCTTTGAATAACCATCTAGTACTATTTGAACAATTCCTGCCTTTATAAGTAGCAAAAAAAGCACATGAAGTGAACTTGTCTTAAAAGAAAAAAATAGTTTGATTTCCTGAAGAGGGGAAGACATAAGGTTCAAAGTTAAGGAATCTCCTCTACAATGATCTTGTCTCCAATTTTAAATAGGTTTTAAGTGTCCACCTATCTAGAGCTAGAAGAATGGCCACAGGTAAAATCACTTTGTCTTATCTTTCTAATAACATTCCATTAAAAATGTATAATAGAAAACATTAGAAATTAAAAACAAACAGGCAAGCAAATAAATAATTTAAAAAAGAAATTCAGTGTAAGTATTTCAAGGTACAAAAGATTTTGTCCTTTCCTACTGCTCTGCAGGATAGACAGATGATTACAAGTATTTTAATGTTTTTTTGTGAGTCCCTCAGAAAAATGTGGCTTGCTTTTTACATGTGTTTTTAAATCTCAAACTTGGCAGTCTTTTTTTCTCTTAGGGGTGCATACATTATTCAGTGGTTTTATTAATTTGTTTACTGTACCCACAAATTTCTGTTAACATAAAATTTAGGACAATGTAACGAGGTATAGAAAAATTCTGCAACAATAAAAACTATATTGGTAGCAGGTGGTGTGATGGTTAAGGTGCTGGACTCCCTCACATTCTAAAGCAATTCGAGTCTGCAACCTGTTGGCTCACTTTCTCACTTTCTCTCTCTCTCTTAGTCTCTCTCTCTCTCTATCTCTGGGGACTTCACATGCCCTATAGCAAATTTTTAAAAATAATAACAAATATAATAAAGCAAATAATTCATAAAAAAAAACTTCTACTGGTACTTAAAAATCTTAAAAGCAGCTATCAGTTGGCCAAACTGTTTTCTAGTATATTTTCTTCTTAGACAAGAATCTATTTTAACCATTATCACCTTGTGAGAGTTGATTTTAAATTAACCACAAGTTATATATATATATAAACTCAAACCACGGTCGGCTACCTGGGAGTTCAGTGACATAGCTGGTCCCCAAAAGTGATAATTTTGATCTCTACTATCTCTACTTGAAGAATCACTGTTCTTGGGACCAGCAGTTAGCGTAATGGCTATGTCGCTGGACTCCCATGTAGCTGACCGTGGTTTGAGTCCTGGACCCGGTGGCTTAAACTCATGCCAGGCGCGTGTGTGTGTGTGCCCAAGATCCCGAGGAGAATGGACAAGAAGGGATTGCAGGGTGGCCATCCCCCCTGGTAGGTGATTTCTCATTTTCTATCTCTCTGTCTCTCTCTGTCTTTCCAGCAAGCGCACGTGCCCTATAGCAAAATCCTCTAAAAAAGAATCACTGTTCTTCCAACTCAGGCAACTGATGTGCTGCAACTGTAATGACTTACCTATTTTCTTTTCAACCGTATTACTTTTATTATTTGGACTTAAAATTTTATCCCAAGCTGCAGACAAAACAAATATATGATAACTGGTCAGTCTCTAAAAATACAGGCCCAGTGGTTTTAAGAGATCGGAATTACCCATAATCGTACTTTTTTCATCATAATTCCCACTCAGATCTTTCGGAAGAGGCCTCAAAAGAACCTAGAGCTGTCCTCTTTTAGAACATAAAATAAAAGGCATCTGGTCTGCAGTCGGACTGTAGACCTTGCAAGACTTTTGCAGTTTAGTTTAATCAGAGCTTTCCCAGAATTCTAAAAAGGATTGTTCATCTTTGGAAAAATATATGTGAACCATACAGCTAGCTAGTTCTGTAGGCCAAAGGAAAAACAATTATCTTAAGAGATTTTATTTTATTTTAATTTTTTAGAGGTGTCTTATGAAGTAATTGTTTGACATGATAAAACAAGATTAGGACGACAAGTCTCCTTAGAAGTGTTGGATCACTCTAATTGTTCTAATTGATGAATCTTCCTCAAGGAAAAAAGTGGGCTCCATTTCTGTTTTTAAAAATCCAGAGTGTCTGTAATAGTGCAACTAATGACAACCTTCCCGTTGTTCTCACTTAAGAGGAAACCCTATAATAAGAGCTTCCCAAAATGTCAAATAATACTTGTCTCATAACAGGGCTTCTTTGTTCATTCACCATGTCTCTTTTGATATGCACAGATAATAAAAGTTCATGTAAAACTAAAGGTAATATAGAGCAGAAGCCAACACTAATTCTGTATAAATATGTCTGATTAATAAGAATGCCATTGTTATGGTTATTTCATAACGTCACAATTGTTACTAGAATAGAGGATAGAAGTACTCTTACTCTCACTGCTTCTGTTCATCCTTTGTAATCCAACCAGTTTGCAGATTTGTGCTCAATGAAGGATAGACTTTTTTGTCCATTAATTATTTCTGTTGCATTAGTTCATCTCATAAACTATAAAACTAAGATTTAAATTCAGGAAAAAAATTAGGGGATTCATTCTAAAATTGAATCCACATCCTCCACAGAAAAATACATAAATAAATACATGGCCCTAGCTGTAGTGTCCCGTCCAGCTAAAATGCTATGCTCCATAGGCTTGGATCACATGGGATGCCCTAGTGCTGGTTCAACCAAAAAGGCCAGGTGTGGTGACAGTGTTTGTAATCCTAGCAATTTAGAAAACTGCAGCAGAAGCTTGAGACAGTCCTGGGCAACATATTACCACTCTATCTAAAAGAGCTGGGTGTGGTGTTACGTATCTGTAGTCCCAGATGAGTGGTGGAGGCAAGAGAATTGCAACAGCAAGATCCTGTTTTAAAATACATACTTACATACATACATACTCTTGGCTTACTTTCTAGGCTGTCCTGTTCCACATGCACAACTGTTATGTTACTCTGGTGCTTATGAGCACCTGAAAGAGAAAATTTAGCGTGATAGCATGAAGACCCAGATAGGAGCAAGGATATTAAACCTAATCTATGGTTTTACTAATACAAATAAATACAATTCAAAAGAAAAACTGGATGTAGGATTTCAGTTAAAAAAAAATGGAATTCCACCACGATGAAGTAGTAGGAAAGTCTGGATGTAAGTACACGGTGCTTTATTAGGATGGAAATAGACAACAATACATAACAGCCTACATTCATGGCATATAGACAGCCGGATAGATTTTGAAAAAAAAAAAAATTGATGGCTGGTAGATAAGTTTATATTGTCATTACTTTGCCTTTCTCTTCAAATTCTTATCTCTCAGATCCTGGCCTCCCCCCATGGGGCAGCAGTATAATATAAAATCTTAACAGTTGATCTTAAATTTAGCTGACATTTTTATATCCTTCACAACATACTCTAGATTGCACCCAAGAAGGAGATTATTAAATAGTAGCAGGAGACCAGTTACCACACCATTTTGACTAAACAAAAAACAGCACTGTGCCTTCTTGCTGACAAACCAAACCACATTTGTACAATCATTATAATCAATTTCATAAACAAAGGGATATTAATGACTAGTAGGAAAAAAGGAAAAGAAATTCTAATTCTCCAAGTACCTTCATCCTCTCTCAAACTCCACAGTAGCTTAAGAAAGTAGAGGAAGCTAGGGATGGGAAAGAATGTACTCAGCTGAGCTGGGATGTCCAGTGATGTAGGTGCTGTTGTCAGAAAGCAAGGATACTTTTCTTTAGTTATTTTAGCTTTTTTTTTTTTTGTAGTAATTACCCAGAGTTCCAATTTTTCTTAGGCTGACATCACTCACAGTTCACTTTTTCTTTTCCTTTTTATAAGATGCATTTACATATTTTCAGTCTCCCAGTCCCTCCTATGTTTTATTTATGAATATAGCCCTTCTTGATGGTAACTTTAATGTGAAAGAGGTAGTAATTAATGTCCCAGTCTGCTAGGCTAATCCCTTTCCACACTCTCTACAGAGAAGTTTAAGGTAAGTAACAGTTTACAGTCAATATTAGGTTTAATTATGCTTAATGAGAGTTAGTGTCTCTGTTTACTAACTGCATTTAGGTGTGTGGATCCTAGATGAGTTTTCCCTTGGCCTCATTCTGATTTGTTAATAGTGCCGCTGTGTACTGTATACTCAGTGCTTAAATCTATAAAGCTGCTTCTGGAGAACAAAGCAAGTAAGCACCTGTTTCAGCTGAGACACCATTAATCGAGTGAGTGCAGTCTTAACACAATCGAATCTTTCTTTGGGAAGGGAGCTATTATTTTATAATGCTTTCCAAACAGATCCATTTAAGAGGCTAATTATTGCCTAAATTCCAAATCCTGCGTAAGTCTATACATATGAAAATCTGTTTCAAACTAAATACTTTTATCAATGGATGGATATTATAAAAGTATAGCATATCATACACTTCTAAGACCTTCCATATTAATCTTTCTTTTCTAAATGCCAGAGGGCACACGTACTCACCAGAGACAGAGAGACAGGGTAGGAGGGAGGAAGCACTCCCGGGTAGGCATGGTCTCACTGCAGTTCCTTCTCCGTTCCTCCATCCTGTCAGAGATTGAG
The DNA here is from genome assembly GCF_000334495.1 of Tupaia belangeri chinensis. Lineage (NCBI taxonomy): Eukaryota > Metazoa > Chordata > Mammalia > Scandentia > Tupaiidae > Tupaia > Tupaia belangeri. The sequence goes on from NW_006199107.1 coordinate 1,685,531, forward strand.
AGATGCACACAAGCCTGGTGTATTTTTCAAGCTGTCAGACCTGGGATTTGAACTGTCATGGGCCATGGGGATCCAGCTCCCTTAGCCAATAAGCTATAGAGCTAGCCCTAGTCCTGTGTTAATCCTTCAATGCTATCTTTTCATGTACTAAGACCTAAAACTACTTTGATAAGTCACTGATTTAGTCCTTTTTGTTGGCCTACAAAATGTCTTTCATTTTGAAATTGTTTTCAACGCATCGCAGAGTACAGGACAAAAGTGTTGTTTCTTTACTGCAGCTATAAAAACAAGCACCAAACAAATATCCAGACCTAAAAGAAATCAAGTTGTGAGTCAAGGGAAATTTGGCATACATGTTTTTAAAGAACCCCTTCTTGCTATGATTTTGTTGAGTATATATTTTGTGTACAATTGGTAAACATAGTTTCTCTAAGTCCACTCACAGGCTAATAAATTCAGCAAACATTTATTGAGTACCTGGTCTGAGCTAAGCATAAAATGAAGAAGACCTTCTCCCTTCCCTCAAGAAACTTACCATCTAGAATGGAGACAGGCATAAGTAAAAACTATTATATATCATAATATGGTAAGTGTTACTCTCATGTGATTAAATATTAAGGACACACTGAAAAAACAAAAGATGTGTTGATTCTGTATTAGAAAATAAGGTTATCACTACTAAAATAGCACTTTTTTTTTTCCTGGGCTATATGAAGGTGATAGTAGACTGAGAGACCTGTAAGAGCAAAAACACAAAGCATGGAAACATAGAATGTGTTCAAAACACAGCAAATACGTGCACACACCCTATAGCAAAAATATCTCTGAAATAAATTTAAGAATAAATAAAAAATAAAACAAATTTTTCTAAATCTGATGTCTCAAAAACTATGTTCAAATTTCAAAGCTCCTGTAATGTATTTGTAAGTTCTCAAATTTAGATAAAAGAATTACTTGTGCTATGAGAAATAAATTTCTAAGATGTGTCTATCTAAACAATTGAAAATAACATATAAATGAAAGCCAACAAGTTGGAGTCATACTCTAAGAGATTCTGGGATATCTGGTAAAAAATTGTGGGACCAGCAGTTAGTTGGCATAATGGCTATGTCACTAGGCTCCCATGTAGTCAACCGAAGTTCGAGTCCCAGACCTGGTGGCTTAAACTCATGCATGTGTGTGCATGCACAAGATCCTGAGAGGAGAATGGAGAAGAAATTGTGGTGTGGTCATCCCTCCTGGGGGTGATTTCTCATTTTCTGTCTCTTTGTCTCTTTCTTTCTGGAGAGTGTGCATGCCCTATAACAAAAAAACCTATCCTCCCCCCAAAAAAATTGGTAAAAATATTTTTTCTCATAATTAATTTCAGAAATCATGTCTCTTAAAAATTATACCTTTAATGTATTGTATATTTTTTGCTTTTTTAAAATTAATTTAATTGAAAAGTAAAAAATGTATATATTTATGGTGTACGACACAATGTTTTAACGTATATAACCTGACCTTATTTTTTTGTGGCAATAAGACTTAAAATCTAGGTTCTTCCAATTTTGAAACAGACAGTATATTGTTATTAATGATATTTATTAGGATGTACAATACATCTCTTGGACTCAGTCCTTCATTTGAAATTATATGCATGTTGACTAATATCTCTGCAGTCACCACATCCTCCAGCCTCTGATACCTGTCATTCTACTCTCTGTTTCTATGAGTTTAACTTTATTAGATTCCAAATATAATTAAGATCATGCAGTATGTTTTTCTGTGCCTGGATTATTTCACTCAATATGATATCCTCCAGGATTGCTCATGTTGTCACAAATAACAGAATTTCTTTAACTTTTAAGGCTGAATGGTATTTATTATGTGTGTGTATATATATATATATTTTTCTTTATCTGTTCATCTGTTGGACACTTACACCGTTTCCATACCTTGGCTATTGTATCACTGCAGTGAATATGGGAGTGCAGATGGCTCTTCTACATACCACTTCCAAATATACATATGTATGAGGTATACATATGCATATACACACATATATTTTTATAAATTTATTCATTTCTCTCTTCCATGAGCAAAAGAGATGGGGGTGGGGAGGAAAGAGAGAAAAACAGTGAGACAGGTACCCCTCAATACAGTGTTCATGCCATGAACCACTAGCAGCTCCAGCCAGCACTAGATCATGTGCACATATACACCAATCATATTTGGGAAGGTCTCCAAACCTGAAACTGAACACTCTCATGTGGGTCAACCTTGTAGAGCATTGCAACAGTGTGATACCATTGTTGGGATCTGGCAATTGTATTTTTAATTTCTTGAGGATCATACTATTCTGTGCTATTTTTCCTAATGACCACACCAATTTATATTCCACCAACTGTGTATAAGGATTCCCTCTTCTCCACAACCTCACCAAGACTTGTTATCTTTCCTCTTTTGATATCACCCATTCTAACAGGTATGAGGTAATACCTCATTGTTTTAATTTGCATTCTTTGATTTGTGACAACATTTTTTTCCCCATATATCTGTTCATCATCTGTATGTCTCCTTTTGGAAAATGTCTGTTCAGGTTCTTTGCTCATATTTCAGTTAGTTTGTTTCTTTATTATTAAGTTGCCTGAATTCCTTATATATTTTGGATAATAATACCACGTAAGATATGTATGTGCAAATACTGGGTCATCAGAAAAGTCATGATGTATTTTTCCATTTTTCTAAATAAAACTGCATCATGACTTTTTCAATGACCCAATTCTCCTATGCCTCAGATTCTCTCTTCACTCCTTTTTTACTTTTCTTAAAAAATAAAAAAGGATGTAAACATTTACTTAAAACTCATAAACTAATGAGTTTAGAATGAAAATATACCCTAAAGTATACATGTGGACTTCAAAAAGTTTGTGAAAAGTGGAATAAAAACACAAGTTTACTTTGTTGCATGACATTTTGAAATCCATGCAGAAGTTTTTCATAATATTCATTAGCCCATGAACTTTTTGAAGATCCTTCATCTACTTAATCAGACAAGGACTTTTACTGCTTCAATCCTGTTTTAAAATGATTATAGAAACAATAAACACATGGCCTCTGATAAATATTTGCCTCTTTTTTGAAATATCAACGACCCTTTTGTAATAGTATACTGATTTCTGTTATGAAATAATCTCTTTGTCTTTTTGTTGTTGTTGTTGAGTTTTGCTATAGTGTGTGTGAACAAACCAGAGACAGAGACAGAGAGAGGGAACATGAGAAACTACCTCCTGGGGAGGATGGCCATGAGTCAGTCCCTTCTCCTTCATTCTCCTCTTTGGATTTTGGGCAGTCATGCACACATGCCCAGCATGGAGTTTCAAGCCGCCAGGTCTGGGACTAGAACTGTGATCTACCATGTGGGAGTTCAGTGCCTTAACCACTATGCTATCTGCTGGCCTCAATCTCTTTCACTTATGGTATACTCTTAGTGAGATGATAACTCCAGGTACAAAGGTAGACATGGGGAGATTAGGTATATAAAAATACTCAACAGGAAAAAGAAAAAACACATGAGGTGATAAAAATGAAATAAATTTATCACAAAGAAGAAAATCACTTAAAGAGGCTTTGAAGTTTTTGAAAATGGTGAACATTGTTCCAATTTAAACAAACTTAGTTATTAATCACTTTCTATATGCCAGGCATTGAATTTAAGAATTTATTAAGAATATTTCCGATCCTCACTGTCAGAGACAGTTAAAATATTTTTGCATTTTCATTTACAGGTGAGTAGACTTAGACTTAAAATAATGTAACTTGTTCCACTTCATGGTGAGTAGATGAGTCAAGACTGAAAGTCAGTTCCATTGGGTCATCAGAAAAGTCATGACACATCTTTGCATAGGAAAACAGGTCATGACTTTTTCGACAACCCAATAACTCCAAATATAATGCTATTTTCAGTACAGGGAGTATAAAACATACAAACCAAATAAAGAAAAATTCATATAACTATCAACAGTACACTTCAAAATTATGTCAGTTTATAATGACAGAAACCACTTGAAGCTATAGAGTTAATTACAATAGCAATATATTCTGATGCTAAAATAATTATATTTCTATAGAGTTAAACTTTTAAAAATATTCACACAGTACACTCAAATACACTGAAAGAAAGCTGTTTTTCAAGAGAAAAATTTTAGCAATAATACTATTCATCCCATAGGAAACATGTTTGTTTCCTTAAAAGTTCTTTGTTTCAATGCTATTACCTAAATTATTAAATGTTTGTATGAAATGTATTATGCTAGTTTTAGCCTCAAGAATGATTTGAACAAAACTAAGTAAGCCATTTCTAAAATAAGTGAAATATGAAGGGGTTGTTGCTATGCACCTTGAAGGAAATTATTCAGATTTTCTAAGTATTCATCTCTCCATACCATTTTAGATTTAATTCTGTCAACTTAGCAACAAAAAGTGTACTTTACCACAAAATGAGAAAAATTTGCTTTGAAGTGAAGAAATCATCTAAATATTATTAGATTTTTATTAAGAAAGCAACAGAAAACTATGTGCTCTATTTTCAGCTATATGTATAACTTCTTTTTACCCAGTAAAAAAATAAACTAAATTCCTCAATTTCAAATGCTTATGACATCAGCAAAGTGCTCACACATCTGGGTATCTGTCTGTGCTTACCTAAACTGACCTTTCTGCTATGTACTTTCCATCTCAGTACCTTCAGCTGTGCACATTTGCAAAAATCATGTGAACAGCTTACATTCTCCTACACCATGCTACTTCAAATGGTCTTCAGAACTTTCAAATTACTGTCAGAAACTGGGCATCTCTAGGCACCTACGTTTATATCCCTGCTCAAGAAAAAGAAACAAAAAAAGTCTGGATTCAAATGGTAATAAAGTCTCTTTCACTCTTATAAACACATTTAAATAGTTGATCTCATTCTGATACCAGAGTTACATAAAACAAGGATAATCTTAATGTTAACTTACAGCTTACTATCTAAAAATCTCTACAGGTAAATATGACTTAATATCAACAAATATATTTGAATATAATATGTATATGTATATAATCCATTATATTTGAATATACATATTATACATACACATATACAGAAACTATATACATGTGCATATAAAATAAACAAAACATCTTCCAAAAGTACATGGTTACAAGATAAAATAAATGAGATTAAAAATGAAAAAGAAACAGAATGGGGAGAAGAACTATTTAAATAGGCATATACATAAAGACAGTTAAGTAGGCGAGAGAAGGAATTAGCTTTTTTTTTCTGACTTAAGTTAACCTTATTATAACTACTATTAGAATATGTTTATTTCACTAAACAAATATTTACTTGTTCCTCATCTAGCCAATGCAGCAAATACTACATAACCAAATATCTTGTATCATAAGCCATGTAGTCTGTTGGAGGAAAATATAACAATATAATCTTATTTATGTGTGTGTGACACACACACACACACACACACACATGTACATTTCTGCCTGAAAGTTAAAGGGAAAATACTTAAATTATTTTCATAACACAAATTCCAACTGAAATAAAATGTCCTTTAAAAACTGTAATTAATGACTATTTTGTCAAACTGTGAACCAAAGGGTCAAAACTTATAATTCACAGTTTGAGAGGTCATAGCTCAAATTATAACTTTATAAAACTGATTATTTTCGAGTAATTTGACAAATCCATCTAATATACACTGGATGCATATAAAATACTTTGAGAGTAAAAGGAATGAATGTCCAAGTGGACAGCTGATGGAGGAAATGGCCTTTTACTGAGCAAGGCTGAAGTCCAGCATAATGACTTGGAATGCCTTTGAATGAGCATGTAGGCTGGAAGGCCAAACAGTATACACATCCAAAATAGAGCATAATGAACAATCTGATCAAAAGACAAAAATATTCCACACACATGTCCAATGAGGCAAATATATATATTTGCATCACTGCTCTTTCTTCACCATTACTGCAACTAATTCACTAATAAACTCTAGGCTCTTGATAAACATCTTCAAAAGAAATGACCCATAATTCAAAAAATATAGAAATTCCAATGATGCTGCAATCTGATATTTGAAAATACTAGGACTCACCTTAGAAGCAAATATTACTTTATCTATGTCCATCTAAACCCCACCTGCTTCTTAAAACATAATCTGAAATAAATAGACCTCTCTAGAATATTTTGTAACCTAGAAGTAACCCAGTATTGAGAAGTCACACCATTCAAGATCATTCTTCCAGTGTAGACAAAACTATCCCATGCCAGAATTAAGAAGGTCAGCATAGTCACTTAATTGTATATCTCTGTCTATAATGTTTATTTGTGTATTTATTCTGTTTCCTTATTAAGTTATAAACTCTTCATGGATACAACTATATCGTCTTTGTTTAACAGTTTTACCTAACACCTATACACTTTTTAATACAGAAATGACAATAAATATCTGCTGGATAATAGAAAGGAGATATGGAGGGAGGAGAGGCAGGTGGAGGCCTAAAACTACTAGTCCCATCTATAATTACGGGTGCAATTGTGGAGAAAAACAAATTTTAAAATGTGTACAATCTACTTAATAATTTACCTATGCAACAATTCTTTGATCCATTATATCTATTCTAAAAACCCAAAACAAAACAGCTTCCAAAAGTACATAGTAGGTGAGAGGATTTTTTTTTCTGACTTAAGTTAACCTTATTATAGGTATTACTGGAATATGCTTATTATCACTAAATAAAGATTTACTTCTTCCTCATCTAGTCAATGCACCAAAGACTACATAACCAAGTATCTTACAACACAAGCCATGTAGTTATTGGAGGAAAAAATTTAATTACAATAAAATTAATAAGCCTGTTAAAATTGTAAAAACACAGCTTTATGTGATAGGAAAAAGCAACATTCTTTTCTGAACCGGTGAAACTGCCTGAAGAGTAATTGCTTTACTGTGCCATGTTCCAGAACTTTTCTGATACAGTTAGACAGTCTTGGTTCTTGATGTACCATATAAGGTCTCAAATGCTACTAGTACAAATGAGATCTGCACATGTAAATCACAATTTCGTAAAAAACACGTGGAAAAACATTATTTTTCTTAAAAGTGAAAGCTTAACTCTCATTCCACTTAGTATGGTAAATGTTCCTGTCATTCTATTGGGCCAGCCCACACATACACAACTCTTGATAGATCCTGGGCTCGACCATCTGGCCCTTTATTTCCTTAATTCTTTCCTAATACCAATAAGTGTACTCGTAACACTTCCTTGATCACTGGTAAATATAGAGCCATCATACAATGAAGATTTTCCCTAATTCTGAAAGTCACTCATTAGTTGCGGGAAGGGGTTAGAAAGTATTAGAAAGATATGTTCAGCAGTACTATAATAAATAACATAATTCCACAAAGGAAAACATGTTAGTTTACTTCCCACTTCATTAGAGAAATAAAAAACATCTTTTCATCACTAAAGGATACAAGAAGAGACCTGGATACTTAGAGTAATGGTAGATAGAAAGGAAGAATAAATGCAGTACAGAAGCAAGAAACACAGATACCTATATATCTTTGACAATGTTCATACCTTTTCTTGATAGCTGTTGATTATTCTATTTATCAGTATGTTTCTTGAGCATACACAGTTTATTCGATTAATCAACATGAAATTACGATGAAAACACTAAATTAAATAATTTCTATTTTCATTTTTTTTTTCTTTTTTGGAGATTTTTTTTTTGCTATAGGGCACGTGCGCTCGCCAGACAGACAGAGAGAGACATAGAGACAGAAAGCGAGAAATCACCCCCCAGGGGGGATGGTCACACCGCAATCCCTTCTCCTCCATTCTCTTCTCGGGATCTTGGGCACGCACGCACAAGCGCCCGGCATGAGTTCTAAGCCACCGGGTCCTGGACGCAAACCGCGGTCGACTACGTGGGAGTCCAGCAACATAGCCATTACGCTAACTGCTGGTTCCCAATAATTTCTATTTTCAAAAACAGATCATTCTACTAGCACTGAAGTTATACATTAGGCAACTGTGGTAGCTACACTACTTTGTTCAAGGTCCATCAGTACAGTCTCAATTACTTGAGTTTGCAGAATTAAATATAGACTTACAAGAGAGAAGGCAGTTTTCAAAGGTGCTAAAAGTCATTTGGAGAGAAAATAGGGTTCAGTGATAAGAACTGAAACCAGGAATTTATGTATTTTAAATCCATTATAAGAGATATTTATTTTTACTTTTTCTATTAGATGAGAGACAGTCTAACACTATTTTTTCGTAAGAATTAGAGTCTTCAAAGAACATCAGTTGATTGTTATGTGTGTTAATTCAAGCATCAAGTTTAAAATATAACTCAACTCTGAAACTAAAGATTTTGTGTAAGGTTGAGTCAGTTGCCCTCATTTCTGGGAACAAACAAAGTCACACCACGCAGAAGACTCTAAGAGACTATTTTGGGTTTCAGTCTTTCTGCTTTGTGCATAGACATTTTAGGGAAA
>NW_006199107.1:1694300-1717355 GCF_000334495.1 Tupaia belangeri chinensis
AAGAATGCTAGTCTCTTATAGTACTTATCCCAAATAATGAGACTCTCAACTAAAAGCATAAAACTGGATTCTGAAGCATAGATAATAGTATTTACATAACGAAGTCTTACAAACGAATGAAAAACAGTTCATTGGTTCATATGCAGAAAAAAAATTGATGAAAAGGATAAGGAATAGAATAAACAAGGTAGGAGAAGCACTTTGTTTAATATGTAATTTAAGAACTGTCAAAGAAGTAGGGCATGTCTTAGTTACGGGTATATGAAAAAAAGAAGAAGAAATGCTTTTGCAGATAAATAAGTGTAGGTACAGAAATGTAATAGGAGCTTTGTGTTACAATGGAACTTAAACTCCTCTGTACAGTGATCAGCTAAGATGGAACAGAGGCAGTCCCAATGCAATGATTAACTAGCTGACGGAGCTATTATTCATGGCAGGTATGTGAACAGTCAGGGCAGCAATGTTGGTGGCCTCTTCTCATCAAGCAGCTTTGCCAGTACAGACTGGATGCCTGGAACCCGGCAAGACACAAAAACAAAACCTAGAGCCAGCTGAGAGAAGATTCTACACAATTCATCTCCAATTTTAAATATTATGGGAAATCTACACTAAACAATGTTTTCCCTTGGGATTGGCATCTGTTATGTTTATAGGATGTTGACCACCACCTCTACTTATCTAAGTATGTGCAGCATTATATTCGAAACACCTATCTAGAAATTCCCGGTGTATTACATGAAAAAGTCATTCTAACATTAGTTGGCAAAAATTTCTGTTGAAAGGTATGACCAAAATGTTGTTAAATGAACAGATGGTCAAAGTGAGTCCATTTAACTGACAATATATTTTATGGGTCTTTTTTGATCCTGAATAACTAAACCAAACAAAAGCACAGCACATGAGAGGTCACTGTGTCTTTCCTCAATTGGTTGGCAGTTTTATCTATGAAATATGAAGATAAAAACCCAACATAAACTCTGATCCTGCATAGTACATGGTTAATAAAATATTTTAAGTATTCATTTTTAAAAATTCTGACATTTGTAGAGGTGAGAAAATAAATGAGATATTTGCTGTCAGCTCCATGATCCCCAGCATAAAGAAAAAAATTAGAGTCAAATTTCTCATTGTTTGTTTTTGAGCTTATAAGAAAAACAACAGATTATAAGAAAAACAGAAGCTACTCTTTATTTGTACACAAGTCTTTCAATGAAACCTCAAGAAAAAAAAAATTTAAGAAAATTCCATACTAAAATCTCTCTCTCTCTGAAAGTCTATGCTCTCTCTGTGTATATATAATTTCTATTGGGTAATTTCAAATATAAAAGCTGAAACTTGAATAATAAAATGAATTCATTCTCTAGCAGATAAACAATCATCTATTGCTAAATTTTAATCATGAGATTTCTTGAAATGCACACACATACGTGTTCCTAACTAGATTCTTAGTATGGTAACTTTATTTCTATAACCACCCCAAAACATACTTAACCTTGATTTTGTGAAATAAAAATAAATAATATTATGGGCAAAAGAGAGATAAAAAATAAAGAACATATTCCTATCTATAACAGTTAGTAGTAACCGACAGCAGAAAATTGCTGAAAATCATATGTTAAAATGCATCTACACATGTGGTTGTAAAAACAGCTACAAAGAGAATTCTGGTTACCTACCTTCAGAAAGAGATGATGAAATATGAGGCTTAAGAGTACATCTTTAGTACTTCTGTACCTTAAAATATTGCCGAGTATTAATTTTTCATCAAGTTGTCATTTTCTCTGACATTTGGTTTTATTAATCAAGGCATTTATCATTAATTTGTGGAAAATATCATAATTAAGCCAAATAAAATAAAATCCTTAAAAGGTTAAAATTAGAAAGCAGGTGAATTAGAACTTAAACATTACCCTGTTGACATACAGGAGCTTTTTGGAAGTATGGGAATCAAGTTTTTTCAGTTTGGTGCCTCAATCTTGGGGCTGGCTGGTTTTTAAAAAATGTTATAAAGACTTGATTTAAAGCTCTCTGACAGTTTTGACATTCAGGTGAAAGTACTGCTGCTGCATTTGGAACAATTTGCATATCCCACTGCTAAACGGAATGTTTGAGGTGTGCACTGGTGTAAAGAAATTAAAAACAAGCTATCACACATGCTTAAGTGTATGTATTCACAAAACTGATGGTTGGATCGCACCACCCCATCCCCCTCCAATGTAATCTGTGATTTACTCTTCTATAATAAATTACCCTACCATGTTATTCTCGCTGGAAGATCTAACCATGCATGTAAGAAGCAAAGTAATTACAGCCCCCTCTTGTCTAAGAAACCTCCTTCAATCCCTATGAGCTCTTTATACACAATGCAGCAACACAAGTCTATTATAAACTTTCTGCCTGAAATTCTGGACTTTTGACTCTCAGTAGCTGGTAAATCTCATCTGAACAATGTTGCTGTCCCCAACAAATTCATTTTTATTTCTTATAGCTAGTAGTAAAGCTCTTCCTGAGAAAGAATAGGTATGAACTTCTTGTCTTTGAGCCAACTATCTATTTAAAGAAAGGGCAAGGTTTAAAATCAGAAGAGTTCTAAATTAATTTATAAGGCAGAGAAAGAACATAACACATTCCCATATAGAAGGAAAATAGGGTATAGCAGCACCCAATTAAGCTGAAATATTCTAGATGACATAGGTTTCTTCTTTTTTGACTAACAATTTCAGATTATTTTTAGACAGGGAGGAAAAAATAAATCTAACACGTTAAAGGTAATAAAGGAAAGACCTAAAGTAGTAAATTCAAGGCCTTAAAATATCATAAAATATTTCAGGAAGATAAAATCCATTCAAGAAGATGTAAGTGGACATTACCTGCAGCTTTCAGAATCTCAAAGGGCAATTCTTAACACTTCTTTTTGTGTGTCTGTAAAAGAAATACTTAAAATTAGAAACCTGCCAAGGAAACTATTTGTATTTCCATAATATCTTTATGACTAGCCATGAGAAATAGGTAGTTGAGTTAGGGGTATACCAACTAATATCTGTAGTTCTAAAAATGCTAACAATTCAGATTATGTGTGCAGTACATGTATTCAATAAAATGTGACACAAATATACAACATAAACCACAGTGTGTACACTTTTTAGAATAATAGAAGAGTATTCATTAAAATATTTCCAGATGTTTTCTTAATTTATACTAATGAGATTCTTCACATTTTTTAAAAAGAAGCTAATCTACAAGTATTCTTTAACCCATTTATTTTCTTATTTTATTTAACAGAGACAGCAAAGATTATCATGTAAAACGCACTGGTAGGCACTGATGAGTTAGAAAGTACACAAAGAGCAGACATAAGCCCATTCTCAGAATAGTGTTTTACCGACTATTTGGAGACATTTGCGTGAACACAGATAATATAAAGATAAAACTTTTAAAATGGTGGAAAGAAATAAGGGAACAGAAAGTAACCTGCTCAGTATAGCTTGAACTGGTCTATAGCACGTAGTCCTTGACATTAGAACATGAAAGTCAAAACAAACTGATGAGTCACTTTAAAATTCTTTCCTATCTAAATATATTTGAGAGTAGAGAATCAGAGCTGGAACAGGGAGATGCCGAGCAGGCAGGATGCTGAGGTTCCTTTAAAGCCAATTTGGCAAGTTGGACTATAAAAAGGTTTAACTAGAAACAACTCTCCTATTAAAAATTGAATTTGATATTGTATGTCCTTGGAAAACGATCACTCTAAATTTGTTATGAAATCTCAGTGATGACCTTGATGTCATATTTACTAATAATCTCCACAGAGATTCAGCCATTCAAAGTCTCAAAAGCAGTTTTACTAATGGAAATGTAATACATAAACATAAGCTGATCCTATAAGCCAGTACATCTACAGGAAAAGATCTATTTAAAAAAAACAAACAAAAAAAAAAAACAACTCTTTGAGGATTTTAATTGACTGGATATTTAATATGCACATATAATGTTTTTGTAAAGGGAAAACAAAGAGGCAAACAAACCGCACCAGTAAACCAAAACAAACATGCACTAATAAACAAATGGGACCCAAAAAAGGAAGGTGACAGTCCTGTTGCTTTCAAGGTACACGCTTACTCTGCAACCATAAACTGGAGAGGCACTAAAAAGTACAATCTGGTAGGAGGGAGATCAGAACTATTAATGATGGACAAACAGAAGATGATTCAGAATAGGAAAGATAAAGTGTTCAGACTGTAAAGGTAAAAGTGAGAAAGGATTTCCCTGAGAAAAATGATGTGGCCATTGCATGATATATCATAAAAGCAATTATTTATTTATTTATTGTCTGTCTCAACCACTAGAATGGAAGCAACATAAGAGCAGCCACTTAGTCTTCTTTAGTGTATCTCCATTTCTAGGAACAGTGCCTGCCATATACACTAGGAGATCAATAAATATTTATTGAATGAAAGAATAAACAGACTGATCAACCTATGAAACAGACACTAAGACTACATCTATTTACAGTTTAAAAAATTTAGCCTTAAAGAAGTTATATGTCATACAATAAATTTAATTTGGCCCTGTGCAACTCCAAACTCTGGTAACTCATGGTTTATTCTCCCATCCAATATTCATTCTACCAGAAGTAAACAAATTGTTAGACTTATATGTGATATAATTAGTACCATGAGGGTAAACAAAACAAGGCGATGACTTTGAGAGTTAAATATGCTGATAGTTTAGACAGATTTGGACAGGGAAGCTTCTCAGAGGAGGTGACAATAAGAAGTAACCTGAATGAAATTAGGAAGAGAGTGTGTGTATATATATATATATATATGTGTGTGTGTGTGTGTTTGTGTGTGTGTGTGTATATATATATCGAAGAGAGTAAATATATATTATGCCGGCAGTTGCCATAATGGCTATATCACTGGACTCCCACGTAGTTGACCATGGTTCGAGTCCTGGACCCGGTGGCATAAACTCATGTCAGGCGTGTGTGCATGTGTGGTCAAGATCCCAAGAGAAGAAAGGAGGAGAAGGGATTGCAACTTGACCATCCCCCTTGGGGGGGGTGATTTCTCACTTTCTGTCTCTTTGTCTCTGTCTTTCTGGCCAGTGCACACACCCTACAGCAAAAATCTCCCCCCCAACACACACACACACACACACACACACACACAAATATATATATGTATATGTGAATGTATATATAAAACATACATATAAATTGTATAAATATGTATTTTACTCTCTTCCTCATTTTAGTTTTCTTATGTTTATATATATGTATATATATATTTCACTCTCTCTCTCTCTCTCTCTCTATATATATATATATATATGTGTGTGTGTGTATGTATGTATCTTTATCTATCTCTGAGGAACTACCAGGGCTGTTGCGAGATTAAAGATATAACACCCATTACTTTGGTTAGTAAAATTGCTAATATGTAGTAAACAGTGCACTCTTTTTTTTTGGGGGGGGGAGAGGGTTTTGCTATAGGGCATGTGCACTCTCCGGGAAGACAGAAAGAGACAGAGAGATAGAAAGCTAGAAATCAGCCCCCGGGGGATGGCCAGGCCGCAATCCCTTCTCCTCCATTCTCTTCTCAGGATCTTGGGCATGCATGTACAGGTGCCCGACGTGAGTTTAAGCCACTAAGTCCAGGATTTGAACTGCAGTCAACTACATGGAAGTTCAGCAACATACCCATTACGCTAACTGCTGGTCCCAACCATGCACTCTTTACTATTTTTTTACTATATTCCTATTGTTTTTTAAGTTATAAATTCCCCTCTAGATTAGGAATTTTTTAAAGCCATTCATTATCTTCCTTAAAGCTTTTTAAATAGTGCCTAGTGAAAGCTCAATAAACATTTACAAAACTGAAAATATAAACTAATAATTTTCAGTTCATTAATTACAAAAAGTAAACAGACTGAGACCAGCAGATGGCGTAATGGTTATGTCGCTGGACTCCTGCATAGTTCAAATCCTGGACCAAGCAGCTTAAAACTCACACATGTGCATGTGTGCCCAAAATCCCAAGAGGAGAATGGATGAGAAGGGATTGTGGTGTGGCCATCTCCGGGTGTGTGTGTGTGTGTGTGTGTGTGTGTGTGTGTGTGATTTCTTCCTTTCTGTTTCTCTGTCTCTCTGGCAAGCACATGTGCCTTATAGCAAAAATCTCTCTATAAAAAACTGTAAATAGACGATGTGAATATGAAAAAAGTCATCATATTTCATATGCCTGATTCACTTTAACTCAGTTAAATCAATGTCACATAATAATTAGTCTTTCCTAGATTTAAAGAAGAAAGGGGGAAATATGTAAAATGGCTTGGGCTAAGTAAGTCATGAATAACAAAGGAATAGAAAAATCATTAGGATCAGTGAAGTTATCAATAGCAGATCGCCATTTACAAGCTGAGTTTGTCTCCATCATATTAACATATTATTCTAGCACAGGGGCTCTGCTACAGAAGTATCTGATTATTTGTGTATCCTCTCGTAAGCACAAGACTTCGTATACAGCAAACAGCCAAACAATTTTTGTTGAACTGATTGAATTAAAACCATCTTTAATAGTTCTGGTGCTTTATAGGCAGCTGAAATAGCAACCAAGACAAACAAGGTGATTAACAAATTAAAAAAAAATAAATTCCAAAGGAACAATAAAATCATACTTGAGATCTCTGTCCTGTAACAAGTAAGTTGAAAACAGGTATGATTTTACTAAAGATTGATATATCAGTGTCAGTGTTACTGGCACTAGAAAAGACAAATCAGTACAATAGGCCAGAGGGACTCCAGTATAGGTATGAAGAACACTGTTGAGGTGATTTACTGTTTATATGGAGAAAATAAATTTTATTCCCTTCTTAGTAGGTACCAAAATATAAATCAGGTTGATAAACCTGAATATGAATAATAAAACAATCAAAGAGTTCTATAAAAACACATATTGTGTATTTTTCTGAACTCTAAGGAGGTGAGGTAATTTTGGGCATATACAAGGTGATTTATAACAAAAGCAAAAGGATTTATTCATTACTGTTTAAAATGAAAATGTTTATAAGTCAAAAGATATCTTTAACAAAATTAATAGGCCAATAACAAATAAGATAAACATTTTTAACGTGGGGCTAGCCCCATAGCCTAGGGTTAATGGAGCTGGATTCCACATAGTTGGCCACTGTTTGCGTCCTGGTCTCTAGCTTTAAAAATATCCAAGGTGCATGTGCATGCCCCACATCTGAACAGGATGGAGAAGTGGAGAAGGTACTGTGGTATGACCATCCTCTATTAGTGGATGCTTTCTCTCTCTGGCATTTTGCCCTCTGGCGATGAAAAAAATACATATTTTTAATGTATATGATGTTTGTAGAATTAATAGTTTTTATCTGAAAATAAATAGTCTCTTTTTTTAAAAAGCAAAATACATGACTAGGCAATTAAAAATTGAGTTTTTAATTCTCTTCTAAAATATAAAATATACTTATAGATAGATTTTTTTAAGTGTTTGCTATAGGGTGCATCTGCTCATCAGAGAGAGACAGATACAGATAGAGACAGAGAATGAAAATAAGAAAGCACCAACAAGAGGTTGGGCATGCCACAATCTCTTCCCTTCCGTGCTCCTCTTATGACTTGGGGCATGCATGCATACAAACACACCCAACATATTTTTCAGGCCATGGAGTCCCAATCGTGAACTCCATAGTGGGCCATGTGAGATCCAGCTTCCTTAAACCACCATGCCACCTGGCTGAACCTATCGATGATACATCTTAGTATTTATAAAATATAGTTTCAAACGTGTATGAAATAATAAGCTAAATAATACAGTAAAATGCTGAAACAATAGGCTAAATATATAATAATATTAATCTATAATATCAATAGAAATTAAAATTAAAAACCTAAATATTTCACAATAGTAGACTAAGAAAATTATGTGATAGGATAGTATTTATGAAACACAACAATTGAAAATGTATACTAGATCATTAAGTTTAAAAAGCAGGTAGTTAAGGGAACCAGCGGTTAGCGTAATGGCTATGTCGCTGGACTCCCACGTAGGCGACCACGGTTCACATCCTGGACCCGGTGGTTTAAAACTCACGCTGGGTGTGTGTGCGTGCGTGCCCAAGATCCCGAGAGGAGAATGGAGGAGAAGGGATTGTGGCGTGACCATCCCCCCTGGGGAGTGATTTCTCGCTTTCTGTCTCTATGTCTCTCTCTGTCTGTCTGGCAAGCACACGCACCCTATAGCGAAAACCTCTCAAAAAAAGAAAAAAAAAAAGCAGGTAGTTAAGATACCAATTTTAATCATTTGTGTGTATATAATATATTCATAAATACAGATTACATACAACATTTGATTTTATGTACATATAAATGTAGATCTGTATGTATGTGAGTGTGTGTGTGTATATTAGAAACAGTATGTATGTGACTGGTAAGGACCTATACTAAAGTATTCTTGAATTTTTGTCACATGTTAATATTATGGCAGATTTTTTTTCTTACTAGGATTTCTTTCCAAATTTCCCACAATAAACACAAATGACTTCTTATATACATAAAAAAGCACTGAAACAAGTCTCCTAGTATATGTTTCAGGAAAAAAATTTATGTGTTATATTAGATTTCCTAAATGTTAAAAGACCAGAAAAAAAATGTCTATTTGTCTCTATTTTTGATGAGGACTTCCTTCATTAATTGCATACTTTTTTTTTATTAATACAAAAAATGCTAGGAAGGAAAAAGGACAGATGGAGAAAAGGAGGAAAGAAAGAAAACAAAATAGAAATAAAAAGGAAAGAAAAACAGGATTTGTAAAAATAACCACCACCACCTATAAGGTTCCTTGCAGCCAAAATTCAACTGATCATATCTTTAATTGCATTTTCAAGGAAAGGCACAGCCTGGAATATAGAAATTTTAAGAGGGTCTGAATTATATAGTAAGCATACCATTAAAAAAAAAAAAAACAGATAAAATGTGCATTGGTTTCAATAATAGAACTGTTATAGAGAAACAAAATATGTGATAAGAACAAATGAAGACCCAAAAATCCATTTGGAAGTAGGAATAGTATAGTGAAAATTAAAAATAGGTAAATTATAATCAACTACAAAATCATATTGTCTATTCACACATAAGAAATTATTTTACTCCATACTACTTAATATGCCATTCAAGAGTCACCTACAATACATGAACTATGGCCCTTCTGGCTAGTCATTTCAACTGATCTTATTTCATTTTGGCCTTCCCAATTAAAGGCAAAGTGAATAGAAACTGCTTAAAGCCATTCTCTAATAACAGTTTAAAAAACAAGTTTCATTAAATAAAACTGTAAACACAAGGATTAGCTTTCTTATCAAAACATGGCAAATTAAAACCAATTTATGATCCTCAACATCATACATTTGCAAAGAATCTGTGTATCTTATATGGTTAAGTGGATAAAAATGCACTCCCTTTGAGGCTGGTTCTAGTAATTTGGTTCTAGTTCACCCGATAATGGTCCTTCTTAAAGTGGATGTATTCATTGTGACTTTGGGTATTTTTAACGTTTTTAAAATACCAGAGAAATCTGATAAGTTTTATGGTAGACTACTCCAAGAATCCTTCATAAAAGTGGCCTGGCTAAACCCCATACGAAAGCCATCTAAAATCAAATCAAATTCCATGGAGCCAGAGCTGTAGGTCAACAACAAAAGAGCATTCAGTTGACTCAATTATACTTGTTAGGTATTTCAGCTTCCCTTCCAAATAGAGGGGAAAAGTTCAGAAAGATTATGTACTAAATACTACTTTTAACCCTAAAATTCAATCCATTTTTCCCTGTACTTGTCTCTTTAAAAGTAACCCAAGCCTGTCCCCTTATTATGTGCTGCTTCACTTTGTTTATTTTTATTTCCCAATAGCAGAATGCCTTAAATAAATTCTTAAAAACCAACACACCAACAAATAAATAAATTAAAACTCAATGACTATAAAAAGTACATATCTAACCTACTTAATTATTAACAGGTAAACAGAATGCATTTCTGAATTATTTACTTAATCTCCTTTGACTAAAAACTTTAAAGTTTTCGAGTTTGGAATGTGTACCTTTTCTAAGGATCCATAAAACAGTTGTTCTGAAATATTCAATTAAGGCATTTGCATAACAGCAATTTAAAAACATCCAAGTAAATGTAAACTTAAACATTTGCCCAAGTGCATAAGAAATAGAACACATTTTGAAGATTTCAGAGGTCAGTAAATTCCTTTCCTTCCAACTTCCCCATCTTCTTTATTCCTCAATACCTTTAGACAAAATTTGTTGAAATATTTAGCATTAAATTATATTGTGATACAGTAATGGTTTAGAAGCAAGCATGTATATAATATTATTATTCTTAAACATGCCATAGGACATAAATGATTATGCAACTACAAAAAATTAATAATTCTGAAACTAGAAAAAACACCAAGCATAAAAAATAGACAAAAATGACCAATTTTTCCACATAAAGTACAAGTTCAGCAATAGATAATAGACAAAAATCACCAATTTTTCCACATAAAGTACAAGTTCAGCTAATGTACTAAAGAATGACTGCTTCTTGACACAAGTAAACATCTATTACCTGAAATGCTGGATAATTAAATTTTCTGGTTAGCTAAGGGTTCACCAGAGGGAATAAAGTTTTTGTTTTGATCGTTTTTACTAAAAATCTAAGACATACTAGTAGATTTCTCTGCCTTGGTAAATAGTGTATTATAATTTTATCTTTCATTAAAGATGAAAAATTTATATTGCCTTAGAGGAAGGCTCTTAATCTTTTGGGGGGTCATAAGGCCCTCTGGGAAGATGATAAAACCATGGATCATTTTCTCTAGAAAAGTTCACATGCTCACAAAATTTTGTGTGAAATTTCCAGGGGTCTAGGGGCCCACACAAAAATCCCTTGCCTTCTAATTTAACAGAATTCTAAATACTTAAACACAGGAGATTGTACTGACTATACAGTGACCCTAGGACATAATAAGGATGTTTGAAGTCGCTTTTTGAAGACATCCCTAATAATGAGCTATTTTCTTATGAGTTTTTCTTCTAAAATGGAAGGAAGAAGGGGAAAAAAAATAATTCTGATTAATTTAGTTTTAAGTATGTCTAAAGGTTAAATATGTCTCCTTTTAGGACAATCACACTACCAGTTCTTTGAGCTTTAAAACAAAATAGAGCTGTTTTCAAATCATTTCACATTTTAGAAGTGGCAATAATTTTCTTCTCATATTTTTGTAATTCTCAGAGGAGGCAGGGTCAGAGAAAAAGCTACTTAATTCTCACCTTTACATTTTTTTTAAGGGTATTGCCATAGGGCACCTGCGTAGATGGATAGAAAGAGAGAGAGAATGAAAGTGAGAAATCACCTCCCCAAGGGGGTATGGCCACATCGCAATCCCTTCTCCTCCATTCTTCTCCTGGGATTTTGAGCATGCAGGTACACTCACCTGATGTCATTTTCAAGCTGCCAGGTGAAGGACTGAAGCTGTGGTCTACCATGTGGGAGTCCAGGGCTTAACCACTACACCACCACACCACCTGCTGTTAATCTAAAGATTAACAGGTAAGAGCCAACACACAAGTATTCCCGATACTCAGATTCTGTTCTACATGCTTTTATATATACTTAATAAAGCCTTACATAAATTCTAGATAGGGTGGATTTTAAAGAATAGCTGGTTGAGGATGGGTGTGAGGTGCAAGAGAAGAA
This sequence comes from Tupaia belangeri chinensis, assembly GCF_000334495.1. Classification (NCBI taxonomy): domain Eukaryota; kingdom Metazoa; phylum Chordata; class Mammalia; order Scandentia; family Tupaiidae; genus Tupaia; species Tupaia belangeri. The sequence goes on from NW_006199107.1 coordinate 1,706,073, forward strand.
ACATTTGACAGATGGGAAAATGTAAATTTCTCTGTTGTAAATAAATAAATAAATAAAATTAGGTGGTTTGATTTCTGAATAGCAAAAAAAATAAAATAAAATAAAAAGGAATTAGCTTATGATCCTGCAATTCCACTCTACTATTGAGTATGTACCCAAAAGAACTTATTATAGGTAGGTAGAAAGATATGAGCAGAAGTCATAAAACACCAGTGTAAAAAGGATGGGATTCATCACATGTTGTCAGTAGTTGCAGCCAGACTCCTGGTGCTAACAGAGGAAAGGTTATCTAACTTTTACTGCCTGAATTGTCATTAGAAGACCAGGAGATGCTTGTGGAACACAGATAAGGTTCATTATCTGTGGACAAGGATGTGTATGGTGGTCTCAACTGGACTGGACTGAGGTATATATCATGCTGGGTAAAGTCTCTTCACAATCTAAATGATGTATAGCAATTTAACGTATGAATAATACACACACACACACAAACATGCATACAAGAATCAAAGGAGTCAAAGAACCAAGGGGTCTTGAAAGAGAGGACAAAGGCAAGGGGAGGGGGCCCTTCTGACCTTTGCAGACTTGACTATAGTTTGGCTCAGAAACTCTCTGTCTTTCTGGCGAGTGTATGTGCCCTATAGCAAAAACCTCTACAAAAAAAAAAAAAAAAAAGAAAGAAAGGAAGGAAGGAAGGACGGACCAAAGCCACTATAGGTGTTGGCTACTTTGAGGGCTTTGTATGGGTCAGAAAAGCGTATCTCTTGACCTGAAGTTATATTCTCCTAGAGTATTGTGCTAGATGGACTTATATGAAGACTATTTTACTATAAATGTCCCCAAGGCTGCCATTCCTTGGATCAGATGCATTGGCTAATGCTAGAGTTACTAGAGAAACCGCAAAGGTTATAAAGATGTTTCTTTGAACTACAACATATAAACCAAATACTTTGCTCTGGTCTCTGCATAAACATTTGGATAAACAAACATTTCATGCTTTAATTATCTTTATGTAAGGAACAAAGTAATCCATCACCCATGGCATCCTTCTAAAATAGTTTTAAAATGTTGAATAGACACAAGTTGAAGAACCTTCTCAATAATAAAGAATTTCTTTGTGAGAAAGAAAATAAAAAAAAATAAGACCAGGAGAATGCAACTCCTTTCCCTCTTGTAGCAAGCACATGCAAACACATTCTCCTGGCTACCTGACTGATATTTCATCTTCCTCTGGATATACTGGACCAGTATGGCAACACTGTCCCTATGTGCATACTTATACCTTCGAAGGCCACACTGGGCATGTTTAAGACTTACCCATGGGACCAACAGTTAGCGTAATGGCTATGTCGCTGGACTATCATGTAGTCAACCGCGGTTCACGTCCTGGACCTGGTGGCTTAAACTCACGTCGGGCGCGTGTGCATGCGTGCCCAAGATCCCAAGAGGAGAATAGAGGAGAAGGGATTGTGGTGGGGCCATCCTCTCCAGGGGGTGATTTCTCGCTTTCTATCTCTCTGTCTCTCTCTTTCTGGCGAGCGCACGCACCCAATAAGAAAAAAACCTCTCCAAAAAAAAGGAAAAAAAAAAAAAAGACTTACCCTATCAGTCACTTCAGTTCACTCTATCAGACAAAAAGTGCACAAGTGTGACAAAAGCCTACAAAAACAAACAAAAAACCTGGCTACTGTGACAGATCCTCCTCCTAAATATTCATGATAATGCCCCACAATAAAAGAAAGACCCCATTCTTCTCTGGGCTCAATCACCATCAGGTGCCTGGAAGTCTCTGGGTGTACTGATTAAAACTTCCCTTTTTCATAAAATAAATAAATAAAAACCTTACAGAAATTCCAGGGAGTAAGTAACATCATTATTCCCTGTTTTACTGATGTGTAACCTGAGGCTCAAAAAGTAATTTGCCAAAGGATACCTGTCTAATGCGATGAGCCAGAATTCCACCTAGTTAATCCGGCTACAGAACCCACACTCCACCAGGCCATGCACTACATTTCCAACTGCAATCTTCTGAGCTGGTGGATTTTCTTGTATGATTTTATATTTAATACAAGTCCACCTCATCACTGCGATCCAAGTAATATTCATTCTGTTTTCCCCAAACCCATTTAAAGAATTGCTCATAAGTTGCTGACAAAACTGGCACCACCCCTGTGGAGCTGGCAGTAATAAACTATTGTAAATTTCCCAGAGTCAATACCCCAGATGGAAAAGTAAAACACCGCTAGTTCAGTAAATGTGGAGCCATACAATAAAAGCTGACCCCTCATTTCCTTTTTGAAAAACAGTTCTGATGGGACAGAAAATTGAATGATTATACATTCTAAGGGTCAACCAAGACAAGAGTATAACTGTGCAATATTATTATAATAACAGTTCCCAAAGGTGGGATTGACTGCTATTCCTAATTCTTCTGGAGAGAAATACAAACCAGACTTTTTTTCTGGTCTTAATTTATTTCTAAGAAATAAAATATTGAAGCAAAATTCATATTTAGAGAGGGAAGGCAAGTTACTTCAGTGGCCAAAGCTACAGTAACATGAACATTTTCTTGGCAAATCTTTCTGAGAGATTTGAGTGTTACCAGAGAGAGCAACAAATTTGTAGAGCAGGACTTGCTTTTAGTGTACCAACTTTTATATATTGAGTAGTTCCACAAAGAGCAAAGGCTGATAACAAAAATAAAATTAAATATATAAAGCTCATCTTTATAGTTTGTTCAGAAAAAGGTGTTAGTTACAAGTTCATTCCATTTCATTTGTATTGTTGACTTATTCTCTACATATAAATGCAAACAAGCAAGTATCAGTGAGACAAATATAAAAGGCCAAAATAAAGGAGAATGTTCAAAGTCCTAAAAAATAGCTAAAGATCAGCTATACAGGAGTTAAGGCACAGCACAAGGCAAATAGAAATACAAACTCAAGAAAACATAAACAAGAGCTTCGATAACCCAGACAACTTTTCTATATTATACTCAGGGACTTCTGTAAAGTTAAAGTCTATATTGATTCTGAAACAGCCAAGAGAGGCTAGGAATGAAAACCAGGCTAAAATAGAAAGTGTAGCAGAATACAGTATCATGCTCAACTTTTGCTTATCTCTAAATAATCCTATATACTAATAAATAATAAAGCAAATATTTGAAAATCATCTAGTTATTATCTTCTTTCCCATGATTCCTAATCACTTACAATATCGAGTCCAATGTGCTTGGTTTTCAAAGTTCTCCATAACCTGGTTTCATTATGTAATATATTTTCACTTCCAAATAATGCAGAAATGCACCATCCAATTCAATCAGATAAGATTTTAAACAAATAAACAATCACTGAGCAAATAATTTTTGGGTCTACAGTATATCATGCAGTTATCATGTTATACAGTGTCCCCACACATGCACATGAGGCTTTTTATAAGCCCTCTACTTGTTCTCCATGATGTCTTTTCTTTATGGGACAGTACAAGTACTATTATCTACTCTACTAATTCCTATTAAACAAGAACTAATTCTGGGCCCACAGGTGGCATAATAGTTACAGCTCTGGATCCCACATGTCTACTCCACGGTTCGAGTCCCAGGCCCTCTGTCTTGAAAAACATGCTGGGTGCATGTGCATGCTCAAAATCATGACAGGAGAGGGGAGAAGGAAATGCATCGTGGCCACTCCCCAGGGGGTGATTTCTCTTTCTTTCTCTCTCTGTCTCTCTCTCCCTCTCTCCAGAGAGCATACATGCCCTGTGACAAAAATCTTAAAAAAAATTAACTTGAAAATGCAAGTTAGATAAGTTAAATTATTATATAATATATCAGCACCCTGAAACCAGATCTAGGAACATGGCAGCACTGATTCTCAAGGCTGTTCTCAAGGCTGTTTGACTACATTTCAGGACATGCTCAAGGTAGAAAGTGGTGCAGAAAGCTAATAGTAAACCTTTCAAGTATGTACCTTATCAAAGTGCCCAATAAGCACCAGATTTAAGCAAATATCATTCAGAAAATTTTGGCTTCAGACTAATATAAAAGGCTTCCTCCTTTCAATGATGTTTGCTTATCTGGTATACAAAATTAGATTAGCAGTTAATAGACTGGGAATTTTTACTTTTAAGCCAAAAATACAGCTAACAGAATTGAAATTTTAAGTAATTTATTGAATTAAATTAATTGAGTTTTCAAATATGTTTTAAATGCCCAGTAATTTTCCTTGTTATGTTACAGATCTTTCATCATTTCTAATTTGTAAAACATACATTTCTTTGTATAAACTCATGGTTTTCACAACTGCTTCAATTACTATTAGGTTGTCGAGAAAGTCATGACATATTTTTCCTGTTTTTCTGTGCAAAAATACACCATGACTCCTGACAACTCAGTATTTCAGTAAGGCCTCTTTTCAATGTGGCTATTTTCCTATGCTAAATTATTGCTCCACTGATTCTTTTATGCAAAGCCAGATTTACTCTCTGAATTTACCTTTGTCTTTCTTCTTCCAAAAGGCATATTGACGTTGAACATAGACCTTCCACTTCCTGCTATTTTAATTACAATATACCATCCTCCCACATTACAATCCAGTTTATCTGCACACAGTCTATTTTTCCTCTGAATGAGATCTTGGGTTTTGGGATGTCTCTCTTCAGAGACTTGAGCCTGGCTCAGTCCTTGTCCTATCTTCTTTAATGTACACTGAATATCCACAATCTATGACAGAAACTGAAATATCGATGGCATAGAAGTACAGAGGGAAATGGTAGATGCTAGTAACTTTGAGGGGTGGTGGTAGGGGGTCTGAAGGAAATGAGCAACAGACACAAAAATGCATGTAAACAAGAGCAATTGGTTATGGAGTTGTATACCGCAGCAAAGAAAACATGTCCTGACAGTGCAATAAATACTTTAAAAAAACAAAGCAGTAGTTGAACTTAAACAAATGTTATACAACATTATGTAATGTTCAATATTGAATACAATGTATCTATATCTTTGATTTCATTATTCTATACTATACGTATGCTTTGAAATGCCATACCGTTCTCCACAAAGCTGTAGGATAATTATTTGTAGGCAGAAATTATAATTTCAAAAAATTAATAAATTAATTTTTAAATCAATATTTTTTCAAACCCTCGCCCTAGTCTTCTTTCTATAAGACATAACTTTCTTTAAGTGTCCCTGACTGAGCCAGTCCCAAAGCCTACTAGTCGAGAGCACTATATCCCACATGCCTAACTGCTGTTCAAATCCTGGCCCTTGTGCAGTCTGAAAACATGCACAGCATCTGTGTGAGCATGCCACAGATCCTGATCAGATGGAGAAATGGAGTAGGTATTGCCGTGTGACCACACCCCACTGGGGGATGCTTCCTCTTCTCTCTCACTCTATGGTAAGCACAGGCGCCCTCTGGCAATTATGAATGAATGAGTGAATGAGTCTGCTCACATTACTTTCTGTGAAAATGTCTCTGCTCTATCAAGATGCACTGTAGCTGCCCAGCCCCATGCAGTGACTTTCCAAGTGAACTTCCCCTTGGTCTTAGAGCTGAAGAACCAAATTCTCAGTTTCTCCAAAATTCTATCTCAGTGCTTTCTCCCTTCTCACTCTTCAGTCATTCCTATCAGATAACTATGCATAGCACTCTCTTGCATTCAACAATTAATTCAGATGAAATCAACCCACTCATTCATTTTAGCTCAGATTCCTACACTTAGATTTAGAAAATACTGATCAATTGAATAACTGAGTAAACATACAGGGATCTGATCGTATGCTATGTTCTCTTAAACACTTTTAGAGACATGAAACATGGAGGACCGTAAAGTAGCAACACATACACACCACGTACAAACTCGTACTTCCCCCTCCCCACCAAAATTATTTGATCAGAATCCAGTTGCACTTCCTTTTTCAGGCCACATTTGTTTGGGACTTTTGAATTTCCTCTTCCAGACATCTTTTTCTCCCAGGTCATTTCATAATAGTCCCCCTGGTCTTATCATTTAGTTATCAACTCAAATAGCACCTCATTGCTCTTTACCACACTATTCCCCCTTTCTGACTCAAATTACTATTTAATCTACTATATAGTTTTCTTTTCTTCACAGGTCATCACTATCCACAGTTACTTTATTTACTATAAACGCTTCCATTGTCTCTCTCTCTCTCTCTCTATGCTATCTGTCTTGTTCACTGCCAAATCACTTGCCCTAGGCCATCATGCTTGGCACATAGTAAGCACTCAGATATCTGAATAATGAATAAGCGAATACTCAAAAATCATTAGGAAGTTAATATCCAAGCCATATATATTCATCAAGCACCAACGACGCACAAGGTGATTTTATTTTATTTTATTTTATTTTATTTTATTAGCTAAAGCTTAGGACAAGGAATGCTATGCCAGTAAGTCCTTAGCATGTCCTTCCTGACATGCATATAACAAGTACATATGAGAGAAAGTCCCAAGATCAACTGTATGACACATATTTTGAAAGAGTTCTAAACAAATAGATTGCTACAGAATTAGGTCTAAATGTCTTGATACGTAAGAGTAAAATCAGTGAGCCAGCAGGTGTCATGAAGGTCAAGGCACTGGATTTCACCTGGCCTGGTGGTGCAGCTGGAGTCCTAGACCCAAGACTTGAAAAACATGCCTGGCACAGGTGCATGTGTACCCCAAATCCTGAGAGGTGACTAGAGGAGAAGAGACTGTGTCATGACCATTCTCCATGGGGGATGATTTCACAGTGACTCTCTTCAATTCTGTCTGGCAAGCACATACGTTCCTTAGCAAAAACTAAAAAAAGGAAAAAAAAAAATGAAACTGATTTTCTAGCCATTGTTCCCTTTACATTTCCCCATTAAACTTTTTTTTTTTTTTTGAAGAGGTTTTAGCTATAGGACACGTGCGCTCGCCAGACAGACAGAGAGAGACAGAGAGACAGAAAGCGAGAAATCACTCTCCCAGGGGGGATGGCCACGCCGCAATCCCTTCTCCTCCATTCTCCTCTCGGGATCTTGGGCACGCACGCACACATGCCCGGCGTGAGTTTAAGCCACCGGGTCCGGGACGCAAACCACGGTCAACTACATGGGAGTCCAGCGACATAGCCATTACGCTAACTGCTGGTCCCCCAATTAACTTTTGATATATCATCTCCTTTTATGATGTCAAGAGTTGATGGAACTGAATGAAAGTAGTGGCCTTGCCACATACTTCACTGTGAGCCTTTACCAGCAAAACATATGAGTCAGTCCCCATAAAACGTGGAAGATTCAGGCTGAGACATATAGAAATATATGTAGAGATTCAGTGTGGTGGTGACATATATAAATCTACCCCCCCTTTATGCAATATGCCAATATAATGCCTATGCCTAGAGTTGACAATAATCCAAATGCTTCTAAGAGAAGATAAAAAAAAATTTTAAGTCATTTATTTAATCCAAGAATTGGCATTGTCTATAAAAAGAAAAGTAAAAATCATTTTAGTCTTTGAAGGTCATACAGTTTCTGTCTAAACAATTCAACTCTGCCACCATAGTGTGAAAGCAGACAAAGGCAAAACTACATAAATGAAAGAGCGTGGCTGTACTCCAGTAAGCTTTTCCTTACAAAAAAGCAGGTGGACAGATTTGTGAAGCCATGATCTAAACTCATGCATGAAGCTCCCAAAATTTCTATATAGAGGGGACTTAGCAATAAAATTTGATTAGAATGGGTACTAAGAGGACTTGGATTAGAAGCTGCCTTTGTGTGATATATATAGACTATATAAATATGTGTAGGTTGGGTGAGATTTGGGGTGACCTGAAATCCTCACTGCCTTGTCACTGCCACCTAACCCCACAATCAATTTGTGGGTGTTCTTGGCATTACATTTGTCCTTATATACAACAGATTTATCATCTTTCCACAAATATTCTACCCATCAGATTATTATATAATAATTTAAAGTTTGTTTTTGTAAAGCTGCAAAAACCACTTGGTTGAAATTTTAAAAAATACATTCTTTTTATACATGCTAATTCTGCAATTCTATTTTAATCAACCATTAATTTTGTCAGACATGATTTGTTTTTAATAAACTCATCTTGTTCACTGCTTATAATTCTTTTCTCTTCAAGATGTTTACTGATTTCTTTTCTAGTATGTTATTGAAAACGTCAGCTACCCTGTAAGGCCATTTGAAGTTATATTTGTATTAAATCTATTATTAAATTGTTTCTCCCTCAGAATCCTTATATCTTCTAGATATTCTTCTATATATCCTATGTATAATATATCTTTATATATCCAAAGTATACTAAATACCCTACTTCTCTGTTTCTGGTTGATAGCTACTTTCCAAAGGTATTTCAAATTCATTTCATGGTTTTCAAAATTGTATTCCAACATAAAAACATCTATATGATTAAAGTAAATCTTGATAAAAATTCTAAATTATAGTCCACTGACCCACATTTTATCTATGACATACATTTTTTATTAATTAGTAACATTATCATTTTAAATTCTCTATCTTACAGTTGCTGTAATCAGTTTTTATCAAGATATCAGTCCCTTGGGAACCAGCAGTTACCGTAATGGCTATGTCGCTGGACTCCCACATAGTCGACCGCGGTTCACGTCCTGGACCTGGTGGCTTAAAACTCACGCAGGGCGCGTGTGCGTGCGTGCCCAAGATCCCGAGAGGAGAAAGGAGGAGAAGGGATTGCGGCGTGACAATCCCCCCGGGGGGTGATTTCTCGCTTTCTGTCTCTCTGTGTCTCTGTCTGGAGAGCGCATGCGCCCTATAGCAAAAACCTCTCCAAAAAAAAAAAAAAAAAGAAATATCAGTCCTCTTTTGTGATAATAAATAAATTGTAATCAATGTTTCTTATATCCAATTCTGTTTATCTTCTTTGGCTACATAAATTTCTAGAGTCTATTGTATCAACGAAAACTTAACATCCACTAGGGGTTTCTAAAAATGCTAAAGCTATAACATCCAAACGTAAAGTTTACCATTAACTTACATCAACATGCCATACAATAATGATTTCTAAAATATAATGAGAAAAATATACAAATACTTTAGATAATATTATAAAGTCTGCTTCGGTTGGATTCAGTATTCAATAAATGAAAACACTTGAGAGCGCATGCCCCCTATAACAAAAACCTCTCCAAAAAAAAAAAAAAAAGAAATATCAGTCCTCTTTTGTGATAATAAATAAATTGTAATCAATGTTTCTTATATCCAATTCTGTTTATCTTCTTTGGCTACATAAATTTCTAGAGTCTATTGTATCAACGAAAACTTAACATCCACTAGGGGTTTCTAAAAATGCTAAAGCTATAACATCCAAACGTAAAGTTTACCATTAACTTACATCAACATGCCATACAATAATGATTTCTAAAATATAATGAGAAAAATATACAAATACTTTAGATAATATTATAAAGTCTGCTTCGGTTGGATTCAGTATTCAATAAATGAAAACACTTGAGAATCCTAGTAAAAGTAAGCCTTGAGACGTTTGAAATATCCTTTCTAAATAATGGGAACATTTAGGTAATTGTACAAAACAACGACTGGGTTTTTGAGGTCATAAAATGCTTGACCTTCCTAGGTACAATGAATAAAGAAAGCTTACCACTAAATTACACAATAGTGGTAAGATGGTTCAATCTGCCTGAAAAATAACATTTTCAAAAGCGCCATAAAGTAGCTGAATCATTAAAGAAATAATTGGAAAAATTATTTCTCTTTCCTGATATGAAGGAGAATCAGAAAATGTTGCAATATTTACCAAAAAAAGAATGAAGTGTTCACATCTCACTTGTGAGAACTGAACAGCTTTATTACCTATGCTCTTGCTATGTATTTAACATATTGAATAAAACCATTTCCAAAAGAACACAGATTTCCTGTACTGGGTTCCTGATAATATCACATGATGGAAAAGAAGCATTCACACACAATAAGCTGTCAGACACTCATTCTGTATTCATAGAGCCCAATTTTTCCTTATAGACATGAGTACAACACAATTCATAAAGTGCCAAAAATTTAGTGGAAGTGCAAACCTTTCAACTTCATTCAGGTATCAACAAAAGCACCAGGTTAGCTCCATGTGAAAAAATGTTAGGCCCAAAAAATTGAAGATAAGGACAAGACTGACTCTGGAATAATTTATCTACTTCTGCTACAGTTCATCTATTGAAAATAATTAAATCAAGCTTGCCAAAATTCTGTCTTGTGTGGTTCACACTACAGGATCAATACAATTCCTCTAATCCTCATCATTGTCTTTTTTTTTTTTTTTTTTTTAGGTTTTTGCTATAGGGCGCGTGCGCTCGCCAGACAGACAGAGAGACAGAAAGTGAGAAATCGCCCCCCAGGTGGGTTGGCCACACCACAATCCCTTCTCCTCCATTCTCCGCTCAGGATCCTGGGCACGCATGCACACGCGCCCAGCATGAGTTTCAAGCCACCAGGTGGGGGACGCGAACCACAGTTGACTACATGGGAGTCCAGTGACATAGCCATTACAGTAACTGCTGGTCCCACCTATTTCTTTTTAATAGTTTCTCTCTCCACCTAAACTCTCCAACTTCTCTCTCTTCCACTGAACACACACACACTCTGCATGATGCTGTTAAAGATGTTTTATTTTTTGAAAGTCACATAGATTACTGATACGACAGTACAAAATTCTATCAATCAACTACTGAAGAATTGGAAATTTGAGCAACATGCATTTGAGCAATGCAAGTGCTAACTGGATCATCAGAAAGTAATGATGTCTTTTTCCACCAAAAGACATCATGACTTTTCAGATGACCCAATACATTTATCCTACACATGCTATGCATCCTCTATAAGAGAATTAACAAACTATAGACAATCTTAGATATTAGCATAAGTATCCAAATAAATCTTGGTTTACAAAAAAGGGAGTTTGGCAGAATTGTTCATTCTCATCTAAACCTGTCAGTGAAGCCTCTAGAATTTCTATACGGGTTTTAGCAACAAAATTAGATTAATACTAGTAACTGCCTCTATGTGATATATATACTGCTTTTATATGAACTGTATGAGTATGTGAGGGTTAGGGGAAATTTGGCAGAGCCTAAACCCCTTATCCTTTTCACTGCCACCTAATTCCACATTAAGATGTAAAGGCAGATGGGACCAGCAGTTGGCGTAATGGCTATGTCGCTGGACTCCCACGTAGTCAACTGCGGTTCAAGTCCCGGACCCGGTGGCTTAAACTCAC
>NW_006199107.1:1717513-1757545 GCF_000334495.1 Tupaia belangeri chinensis
TTGGAGAGGTTTTTGCTATAGGGCGCGTGCGCTCGCCAGACAGACAGAGAGACAGAAAGTGAGAAATCGCCCCCCAGGTGGGTTGGCCACACCACAATCCCTTCTCCTCCATTCTCCGCTCAGGATCCTGGGCACGCATGCACACGCGCCCAGCATGAGTTTCAAGCCACCAGGTGTGGGACGCGAACCACAGTTGACTACATGGGAGTCCAGTGACATAGCCATTACAGTAACTGCTGGTCCCACCTATTTCTTTTTAATAGTTTCTCTCTCCACCTAAACTCTCCAACTTCTCTCTCTTCCACTGAACACACACACACTCTGCATGATGCTGTTAAAGATGTTTTATTTTTTGAAAGTCACATAGATTACTGATACGACAGTACAAAATTCTATCAATCAACTACTGAAGAATTGGAAATTTGAGCAACATGCATTTGAGCAATGCAAGTGCTAACTGGATCATCAGAAAGTAATGATGTCTTTTTCCACCAAAAGACATCATGACTTTTCAGATGACCCAATACATTTATCCTACACATGCTATGCATCCTCTATAAGAGAATTAACAAACTATAGACAATCTTAGATATTAGCATAAGTATCCAAATAAATCTTGGTTTACAAAAAAGGGAGTTTGGCAGAATTGTTCATTCTCATCTAAACCTGTCAGTGAAGCCTCTAGAATTTCTATACGGGTTTTAGCAACAAAATTAGATTAATACTAGTAACTGCCTCTATGTGATATATATACTGCTTTTATATGAACTGTATGAGTATGTGAGGGTTAGGGGAAATTTGGCAGAGCCTAAACCCCTTATCCTTTTCACTGCCACCTAATTCCACATTAAGATGTAAAGGCAGATGGGACCAGCAGTTGGCGTAATGGCTATGTCGCTGGACTCCCACGTAGTCAACTGCGGTTCAAGTCCCGGACCCGGTGGCTTAAACTCACGCCGGGCACGTGTGCGTGCGTGCCCAAGATCCAGAGAGGAGAATGGAGGAGAAGGGATTGCGGCGTGACCACCCCCCCGGGGGGTGATTTCCTGCTTTCTGTCTCTATGTCTCTCTCTGTCTGTCTGGTGAGCGCACGCGCCCTATAACAAAAACCTCTCAAAAAAAAAAAAAAAAAGATGTAAAGGCAGACTGATTTGCTAATGTGGTTGTATCTCTAATTCTTTGTAAATCTACAAATATTCAGGATAACTTTTCTAGTACAAAAGTGAAACAAATTAGAAAGTAAGATAGAAAGAGATATCTCTGGGTCCCAAAAAGTAAGAGAGAACTCAAAGCTACATGAGAGAAGGTGAGCACCACATACACATAAACTCAGATACCTGGAATGATGTGCAAAGTATTACTACTAATGCAGGGACAGCAGATAAGGCCTGAAGCCAATGAAGAGATGGAGCAGCAAATGAGACTTATGCTTATTAATGAATCCCCCGCCTATGAGATTTAGACTAAAAGTCTATTGCCTAGCTTGAAGACACAGTAAGAAAGCTAGATGTCTCTACTGGGCTTTGGATGGAAAAAAGTCATATGAAATATGAACTATGAATCCAGTTATATGCCATAAGGACCCCAGAAATAAGCACTTACACTATTTGGGACAGAATACCCAAAGCTAAAAATGTGTACAAAAACAGCCAGTTTTCCTTAAACCAGTGTAGGCATAGCTCTTGGGTCATAGGATGAAAAGAAATGCTAAATTACTTGGGAAGGACACATATAACTGACATAGAAAACAGCATCTTCAACTGAAAATAAGTTTACCATACTATCAAAGCTGAATTCTGTTCATTAACTCAACAAATGTGTATTAAATGCCTGTTTTAGGCAGGTACTATTTTAGACCTAGAAAATACAGCATTGAGTAAAATAATAAACTTCCTGTCCTCAGCAAGTTCATATTCTAGTAAGGAAGACAATGAACACATAAAGTATAATGTCCAGTAAATAACTTTTATAAAATTCAACAATTATTAATCTAAAAAGGAGGTCTCAGCAAATACCAAGGAATTAGTATTACAAAACAAGATATCAGATCACATTGAAATAAAGTCAGATATTAAGGCACAAATATACATTAAAAAATCTACATATCTGAAAATTATAAAATAAAAAAGTATATCAATAAATAATACATGAGTCAAATAAGAAATCATAATGGAAATATTAAATATTTAAAACTGAACAATAATAAAGGCACTATATATCAAAATCTGTAAAATGAAACTAAAGTGGTACTTAGTGGAAAATTTATGACTTTAATGCATATATTAGATTTTCAAATAAAATTAATTAGTTAAGGATCTAATTCAACAAATTAAAAAATAAATAATATGGATTAAAACAAAAATTAATAATATAAAACAAATATACAATATAAATAATCAATGAAACTAAACTGTGTTCTTTAAGATGAATAATATATTAGGTTAAACTATATGAAATTTCCATTATTCAGCCTAACAGTAAAAATAATGCTGATCAAAAAATTGTTAATCATTAAGTATTAACCAAGAAAAGTAAGCACTAATTAGAACTTTTTAGAGTTGAAGAGGAGATTATCTTTAAAAATATAGTAAAGTAGAAAAGTCTTAAAATATCATAAGAGTATCCTAAACAAATGAATCACAATCAATTCATAAACTCAAATGAAATACGCAATTTCATAAAAAAGTTTAACAGCAAAACTGATATAACTAGAAATAGAAAATCTGAAAAACTTTGTGATCAATAATTGATAGTGAAAAAATGACCGATAGTGAACAATTCTTATTACAAAAGAGCAATATTTCACATGGTTTAACAGTGATCCTGCTAATCTTTCAAAGAATGGATAATTCTAGCTTATATAAACTATTACAGAAAGAAAAATAAATATCCTAAACTGATTTTTTGAGGTTAAGAAAATCTTCATACTAAAACTAGAGTATATGAGAAAAGAAAAATATATATCAATGTTACTTAAGGACACAGATGCAAAACTTAAGTAGAATCAGAGCAAACCAAGTAAAGTATGTATGCACGTGCTGTTGCATATGTAGATACATAAACACACAACTATAGAAAGTATTATTTAACAACATAAAATATATTTAAGTGATACACTATATTAGTAATTAAATTAGAAAAATGACAATTCTCTGACTATAAGCAAAAAAACAAAACAAAAAATCATAATCACAGATAAAAGACATGAAATAAAGAGAAGATAATTGCAACTTATGTAACCAGTGACATATTTACATTCAGAATATACAATAAGCAAAAATAAGTCAATAATAAAAAGATAAATATTATGATTTTTTTTTTTGGAGAGGTTTTTGCTATAGGGTGCGTGTGCTCGCCAAAAAGACAGAGACAGAGAGACAGAAAGTGAGAAATCACCCACCGGGGGGGATGCCCACACCGCAATCCTTTCTCCTCCATTCTCCTCTCAGGATCTGAGTCACGCACACACGCATCTGGCATGAGTTTAAGCCACTGGGTCCAGAACTCAAATCACAGTCAACTACATGGGAGTCCAGTGACATAGCCATTACACTAACTGCTGGTCCCAATATTATGATTTTAAAGCAGCTGAGAGAACATAAACCAAAACATTGACAAAATAACTTGATTTGCAAAAAGAAATAATTAAAGCAACAAATATATTGTCTCAAATCTTTTTATCACAAATTTAAAATTCTGTTAATGTCTAGAGGTGGAGAAAAGGGGACTCAGATAAATTTGGAGAGCAATTTTCCACTATTTTGTAAAGTTAATAGTATGTACTACCTAAACTTAGCAATCCAAACAGAGAAAAATACTCCCACATGTACTCAAGAAGGTATTTACAAATATGTTCACTGTAGTACTGGAAAACTATTTTTTAATACAAAATTGAAAAGCAAAAAAAAAAATAAAGAATGGAAGGAAGGAAAGGAGTTAAAAAGGGAGAATAAAAGAAAGAACAAAGGGAAGAGAATAGAGGAGGGAAGAGTTTTTTTAATATTCATCAATAGGAAATGGATAAACGGTGGCTCAGTTGTACAATAGAATAGTATACATAATATACAAAGAAGCTAAAATGTCTGGATCTATTTGTACCAACATGGATATATTTGAGTGAACATAATGTCAAATGAAATCAAAATATTTTACAGAATGACTCAAGATTTCTTGGTTCACAGTGACAATAGTATCTTTCTTTTTCTTTTTTATTTAGAGCTTGGTGATTTAGTAATGTTTTCATAACAAACAGTGAAAAAAAAATCTCTAACAGATTAAGGTTTTTAAAATTTTTTTTATAGTTTTTTTGCTATAGGGTGCAAGCGCTCGCTAGAAAGACAGAGAGAGACAGAAAGCGAGAAATCACTCCCCGGGGGGGATGGCCACGCTGCAATCCCTTCTCCTCCATTCTCCTCTCGGGATCTTGGGCACACATGCACACACACCTGGCGTGAGTTTAAGCCACCAAGGCTGGGACTCGAACCGCGGCCAGCTACTATTAAGCCAGCTGCTGATCCCCATTTATTATGTATTTAGGTCTAAATAACTCAATGAAATATTTTTGTCCCAACAACACAGCCATAAAAAAATACTTCAAATTCCAGCCAAATGTTCCTTATTGCCACTCTGCTTATTTCTGAGATTTTCTCTTGCATGCCCTTAGTTTTACAGCTTTTGCCTTTCTTGTTGTATTTATTCTCAGCCATTTTGGGCACATGTATCTTTATAATCAAACTGGAAATGGAACTTTTTGTCATTTTCAGAACAGAAAATAGGGTAACTTACCGGCTCTCCTTCCTTTCAATAACTGCAATCTTCACAGAGTCAATATATTTTTTTCAGAAAAAGTTATTCATTCAATTTTTTCTGAACAATAATTAAACTTTATGATAAAATAAAAAAATACATATAAATTGCAAGAAAAAATTTTTCATTTCCTTCTGTACGGCCATCCTTAAATTACTTTTTATTGGGACATGTGTTGGCACTGCTGGACACTGCACAGTTTATCAAACCTTGATGTCGGATGCCACACTGCACCCCTTTTATTCTATTCTATACTGGTTTTCACACAATATCTGCTTTTAATGACAGCAACCACCAAAATATCTAACTGCAAGGAGATAAGGCACCATCAAGAGGAATGTACTGAAATCAAGTATTCAAAATGTAAACTACTTTAAACTAGTGAACTCAAGTGTTATGAGTTCACTGTGCCATTCCAAGGAGTGCGTTGGTACATAGATTTTGGAATCCATGACATTATGATGAGATAGGGTTCACTTAAAGTTTTAAGTATACAAAACTTTGTCAAATGTTCATGAATGTGTATGTGTACTGTACCCATGAAATGGAGTGAAAATACAAAAATAGTAAAAATATGGACTGATAGCTTACACATTAACTTCAGGAGAATGGTCACCTACAGGAAAAAAGATGGAGGTGCAACAGGAGTGGACCTCAGATATTTCTGTAACGATTAATTGCTAAAAAATACCTTAAATATCTCAAGCAAATATGGAAAATGATACTATTTTTAAAGTATGGTAATAGGTATTTGGTATTTATCATATTAATTCAGTTCCATATTATATTCTTTAAATAGTTCATGAAAGAAAATAAGAAATGACAAGTATTTTGACTTTTTAAAAGCTTTATATGGATTGCTACTTTTAGCATGCCATTCTAAATCTGGTTACTGTTAGACCTGCTTATCCAAGTTTCCATTTAGAATCATTAAACAATCCACTGAGAGTAGACTAACATTTAAAGAAAAAAAATCAGTGCAAAAGACCTTTATTTCCAAAAATTTATCCATAGTCACAAATATTGTTTTTATTTATCAATAGTAACTCTGAAAGAACTCTCAACAGAAATGAGGTATAAGCATTTTTAATCCTCTTCCATCAAAATATACTTATTTTTCTCATTTTACTTATTGATGATAATGCTACAGTACAACAGAACAT
Organism: Tupaia belangeri chinensis; assembly: GCF_000334495.1. Lineage (NCBI taxonomy): Eukaryota > Metazoa > Chordata > Mammalia > Scandentia > Tupaiidae > Tupaia > Tupaia belangeri. The sequence continues at coordinate 1,723,483 of NW_006199107.1, forward strand.
AACATTTGTTCACTTAGTACCATCAAAAGATGCAAAAATGTCTGGTCTATTGCAAGAAATATACCTTTCCCAACTTTAGTCATAAATTGTTTTTTAGGATATAGCAAAATCAGAAGTGCAATTGCAGTAAGATCAACTGGTGTTCAACAGTTATGTCAGATGTACATTAATTTTGTTAATCATATGTCCCAATTCCCCACATTCATCTTCCCTTTACTCTCTTTCAACCACAACATTAAAAAAAAAATTATTACCACTCACTAGAAGTAGAAAACAACAGAACCAACTACAGTAGCATAGTCTGGAAACTGATACCAGCAGGTTGAAGCCACATGGGAGATCCGGTTTGGTTCCTGGCATACCCTGTAGTCCAGGGTGAGTGCCTGAGTGCCTGTAGTCCTAGCTACTCACAGGGTTGAGGAGGACGGTCACAATACAAGACTCTAAAACACCACACACATACTGAGGTGAAGCAGAAAACTATATATGTTGTGAAAGTGCTGGGAATGTTGACAGACTGCAGAAGTTCTATAAATAAATCAAGGTCTTATTAGCAATAAAATTATATTAGGTAGAATAACAAAGTAGATAGCATTTATCCCATCTTACTCTGCACTGGTCAGATCACAACTTGTATTTTACTCTAGACATTTCATTTTGATAAGGATAGTACTATATCAAAAGGCCTAGAGAGAAAATCATGGAGAATGATGAGAAATCATCAAATAGTGGTGCAGATGAGGAAAGTTTGGGAAGGTAATCTTGGAAAAGAGAAAAAACCAAGAAAGAATCTCAAGTTATCACAATTACATTGGTAGGATACTATGCAGAGGATCAGGTAATTACAAAGTAACTTATAAAAAGTAGTTATCTTTGCTGAAAGATAATAGGCTAGGAGTCCAGGAATGATTACTAGAACGACATTATAGCATCTTTGGGATGATATATATATATATACTCATATATATATATATATGAGTATAAAAAACAATGAATTGAATACTGGAAATTAAAGAAATTTTATGGTATATAATTTGTACCTTAATTTTTTAAGGTATCCATTATATTTAGTAATGAATAGCATTATCCAAAGAATGAATGAAAAGTAAAGAAAGAAACAATAAACACAATAGTTTCAAAAGGATGATAATAGGATGTTTTTAAATTAGATGAAATACTATAAAGGGTTTTCTTTTTCTTCTTCTAAATGGTGTGAAGCCTGAACAAGCTTGGGTGCTAATGAGTAGGAATTTACAAATATCCAATGCATGAGAACATAAAAGGATTAATAATAAAAGGTTCCTATTAGGTATATATCCAAGGAATGTAAATCAGTATGCCATAACAGTATCTGCACCCCAATGATTACTGCAGCACTATTCACAATAGCCAAAATATGGAATCCACCTAAGTGTCCATGTTATTTATATGTGTGTGTGTGTGTGTGTGTATATATATATGTGTGTGTGTGTGTGTGTGTATAACACACACACCCGCGCACACACACACAATGTATGTATACACTAGTCCAATGCTATACTCATAGTTCATATTCATCTATATGTATATAATGCATTATATATACTATTCGTGTACTGTTCAGTTATTAAGAAGGACAAGATCCTGTCATTTGACCTTAAATGAGTAAGTCCAGAGGATGCATGTTAAGTGAAACAAGCCAAGCACAGAAAGAGAAACATCAAATTTTCTGTTTTGGGAAGTTAGGGAAAAAATGGCTTTAAGAAGTAGAGAGCTCGGGACCAGCAGTTAGAATAATGGCTATGTCCCTGGACTTCCACGTAGTCGATCGCAGTTCGAGTCCCGGACCTGGTGGCTTAAACTCACACCGGTCACGTGTGCGTGCGTGCCCAAGATCCCAAGAGGAGAACAGAGGAGAAGGGACTGCGGCGTGGCCATCCCCCATGGGGGGTGATTTCTCGCTTTCTGTCTCTCTGTCTCTGTTTGTCTGTCTGGAGAGCGCAGGCGCCCTATAGCAAAAATCTCTCCAAAAAAAAAAAAAAAAAAGTAGAGAGCTGAAGAATGACTGCTAGAGGATGGGAAGGATGGTATGTGAAGTGGAACACTGATTAACAGAAATACAATTGCAGATAGATAGGAGAAATAATTCCCAATGTTATAAAATGTGGTGGGCAGTGAGCTGGCAACATTAGGCTGTATAAAGGGAGAATTTTGAATATTTTTAACACAAGTAACAAGAAATGGTTAACATGACAATTTTTATTATCCTGTTTAATCAGTACATATTATAGTCCTGTACAAAATAATTACATTGTATCCCCTAGAATTTGCACTTACAAGAGACAGATTCTTCTGGGTTTTCTTTCTGTCATATTTCTGATGATTCTAGGTAACAGATCTGAATGTAGATCCTTTTAAATGTTGATTATAGCAAATTTTTATTATATATTTTAAATACCTACTAATTAATTTTTAATTTTTTGTCAACTAGATAATTAATTTTATACAACAAGGTGTTTTGTATATACTCATTCTCAAAAAGACCTTTAACAGAAACATTAAAGGGAAGGTTGATTCTAATACTTACATAAAAGTTTGAAGTAAAATTTTACTCTCAGTTTTTTGGTCCTTTTTTTCCAGTGAAGTGTTGTTTTGAGCCTTATTTACAATAACTTATCCATATCCTTTCAAGTTTCACAAGCCCAGGAAAAATTCAACCATTTTTGTTCTTTGTATATTGATTAAATTCCAAAGAAAATTTGGCTTGTTGAGACCTTTTAGTTTTGAGGTTATGAAGAAGACCAAAGAGAAGACAACACTTTGAAAAGAATTACGTTACGTTCTGTGTGACTAGTAACTCATCATTACTCCCAAAACGTAATGTCACCCAGAGTCACGCTGCAAAAATAAATTTTCCAGGTTCTAAATGTTATGTCCATAAATTTACTACTCTCCATGAAAAATTAGTTATATATTTGTAAAGAAAAACACAGCCTTTACTATGACATCGGCAGAAGATTCTAAGAATAAACAGAAAGTCTCATAACTTTATTCCCGAGAGCTCTGACAGAAAAACGCTATCAACTTGCAGTTATAAAGCTCTTCTATCAATACCAAAAGTGACATACTTACATCTACATTTAAGTGAACTAGAATAATCTTTCATTTATTTTGTACCCACTTCCTCTTGATCATTATGTGGAAAAAATCATATCTAGTGGCACTCTCTAAATATGATGTCCTTTCTAACAAATCGATACAACAATGGAGTCTGTGTTCTAAAATATTACCTATATTGTAGGCTTATGAAAAAAAAGTTTGAAGTCTTCTCCATTTCCAGATACATTAAAATGATCACTTACAGAAAAAAGAAAAAAAAAGAATCGCCAGAACTCCTCTTTTATTCCCATCAGAATACACGAATCAGACTTCTAAGTGGGTAGAACCACATCACGTCACATTTGATATAAATTCCAGAATAAACTCAAATGAAAATATAAGCTGCTGACTAACAGCAGTATTATACATTTATTAGGGGAACTGCTTATTCTCTAATCCCATATATTAAAAAAATGGAAAACCATATAGAAGAGCAGTTTAATGTATTTATACTAGTTTAAATTTTTTATGTATTTATTATTATTAGACAAGGTCTTGCTATACTACAATATTCCTGTCTCAGCCTCTCCAGCAGTTAAGACTATAGCTATGCCACCACAACTGGTTTTTCAGATGAACCAGGAATCAAACCTGGGCTTCCCATTTGGTCTTAGGTGTCTAGTAACAGTGTCAACCATCTACACAACACAGCAGAACCAGGAATTTTTGCTTAAAGAGAAAGAGTCAAGAATTAAAAGTATATAAAACTGGGGCCAGCCAGTCACATGGTGGGTTAAGGCACTGGACTCCCACACAGCCAACTGAAGTTTGAGTCCTGGACCTGGCGGTTTGCCTTCTCACTTCTCTCTCTCTCACTTTTTATGTTTCTCCCTGGTGAGCATGTGCCCTATAGCAAATTAAGAGAAATAATAATAATAAATAAAATTAAATAATTTTCAAAAAAGTATATAGTATAAAAAGTCTGACTGTTTTCTTATATAGGACCAATTAACTATTTAAATATAAATACCAATTACATCAACACCAACAAATTTAATTTTTAGATATGGATCTAACAAAATATGTATTCTGATAGGATCTACATGAAAGAAACTACAAAACTGATGGAAGATATGAGAAAATAAATAAATAAATGTAGGCATAGTCAGTTTTCATGGACAGGAAGTCTCAATACTGTCAAGATTTTAGTTCTTCCCAAGTTATAGATCCAGCATAATCCCAATTAAAATTCTATCAAATTATTTTATGGTTATCAACAACTAATTCGAAAGGCTATATGGAGAGGCAAAAGATCCGCAATAGCCAAAACAATATTGAAAGGTAAGAAAAAAATCAGAGTACTGACAAAAACCTAACTTGAAGAATTACTGTAAAACTACAATACTTGAAAAAGTATGGTACTGGCAAATATAGAAACAAACAAATGACAGAGATCAGGGATCCCAGAAATACACCCACATAAAGATAGTGAATCTAGACATTCATACTATACCTTTCACAGAAATTAATTCAAAATGGGTTACAGACCAAACTAAGTGACCTTAGGTTTTGCAGTGACTTTTAGATATAACATAAAAATCATAATCCATGAAAGAAATAATTAATAATTTAGACTTTATTAATATTAAAAATTTCCATTCTGTGAAAGATGAGCCATCAACTAGGAGAAAATATTTACTAAATATATTTCTGATAATGAACTCTTCGCTACCCAAAATATTTAAGTACTTCAAAAAGTTAATGAGAAACATAATTAAAGTACTTTCTTTTTAGGTGCAAAATCATTTTGAGGGCCAGTCAGTGGCATGGTGGTTAAAGCAAGTAAAGCCCATATGACCAACTGTGCAGTTCATATCCTGGACTAGCACCTTAAAAACATTCCAGGCACATGTGTGTGCATGCATAAAAATGCCAAAGGGAGGAATAAATGGAGGAAAAGGGATTGCAGCATGACTATGACCTATAGAGTTGCTTTCTCATTTTCTGTCTTGCTTTCTCTGTCTAACTCCAATGAGTGTATGTATACTCTGGCAACTTAAAAATATATTTTTAAATCCATACGTAGTTTTTTCATAATACAATTTTTCTGTGAGCGTTTGAAGACCTTTTGTATACAAAGCACTCTTAAAACCCAAGAATAAGAAAGACAATTCAATATTTTTAAATGAGCAAAAGATCTGAATAGACATCTCATCAAAGAAAATAGGATGGAAAATAAATATATGAAAAAATTAGCATCATATACTATTAGTGAACTGCAAATTAAAACAGTAATAAAATACTACTATACATCTATTAGAATGGCTAAAATTCAAAGCACTGACAACAGCAAATGCTGGCAAGAATATGAAGCAATAAAATCTTGTATTCATTGCTAGTGAGAATGCAAAATGATATTTAAGCAGCTTTTTATCAAATTAAACATACTCTTTATATCCAATTCAGAAATCATACTCCTTAGTATTTAGTATGAAAGTATGTCCACACAAAAACTTGCACAGAAATGTTTTAAGCTGCCTAATTTATAACTGTTAAAATTGCAAGCAACCAAAATCAAGCAACCATCCTTTAGTAGATGAATGGATAAACAATCTCGTACATCCTTACAATGAAACACTATTCAATGCTAAAAAGAAATAAGATATTAATTATAAATATATATGGAAAAACCTTAAATACATACTGTAAACCAAAGAAACCAGTCTGAAAAGTCTATATAAAGTATGACTCCAACTATATGACATTCTGGAAAAGGCATAACTATAGATATAATAAAAAGGATACTAGGAATTCAGGAGGTCTTAGAGGCAAGAAGGATGAATAGAAGAATTTTGGAGCAGTGAAAGTATTATGTGCTATACTATAGTGGTGAACACTTGATATCATGCATTTATTAAAACTCATAGAATGTACAATATAGAGAGGACCCAAATGTCCCGCAGTGAAGAATAATGTATTAATTTTGTTCGTCAAGGATAACAAATGTACCACACTAATCCATGGCCTTAGTAAATAATAGGGAAACGGTGGGCATATGGGACCTCTACATTCTGCTCAGTTTTTATTTTTTATTAAACCTGAAACTGCTCTAATAAAGAGAATCTTAAAAAAAAAAAAAAAAAACTATACTCGGGAACCAGCAGTTAGCGTAATGGCTATGTCGCTGGATTCCCACGTAGTCGACCGTGGTTCGTGTCCCGGACCTGGTGGCTTAAAACTCACGCCGGGCGCGTGTGCGTGCGTGCCCAAGATCCCGAGAGGAGAATGGAGGAGAAGGGATTGTGGCGTGACCATCCCCCCTGGGGGGTGATTTCTCGCTTTCTGTCTCTATGTCTCTGTCTGTCTGCGAGCGCACGCGCCCTACAGTGAAAAATCTCTCCAAAAAAAACTATACTCACCTATTTCTAAAATTAAGACCAGAAAACATAAAACTACTGTTTAACAAATATATTTAAATTCCTTCTGACAGGCAATCAAGATGCAAAGAGGACTATGATGAGGAAATTGAGATAGGGAAATATGAGAAAAAGTGAGGAAAGAAAAGTGAAAAACAGGAGAAAGACACAAACATGAGCATCAAGAGAAGACACACAGCACACACATGGAAAGGCAGAATGAAATATAAGCCAAAAAAAATGTTATAGGATTTTATTGAATTGACTCTAAGAATATACTGTGCTGGTAAAGTTGACAATAGCACAGTTTTATTATACAATCTAGGAATAGAAAGTACAATACCCATTTAAAAAAAAAAAACATTAAACCCTAATTCTACCATTCAATAACTTACTTTTTCTTCCTTTAATGTCCTTTCTTCCATCCCCACCTGTCATGGTTTCAACCTCTGCTCATCTAGGCTCAATTTAAGTAATCATTTTACCCAGTTAAGATGAATTCCTCCTTGTCCTATATTTATATGTTGTTTTGTAACTCCAAAAGAATCCTTAAATCTGTTTTGCAGTAGTCATTGAAGGTTATTACCTTCCCTCACTACTTGTCCAAAAGTCAGAGTTGGGTTTTCTGGGTTATCTTTGCATTTTTGCCTCAGCACTTAGCACAATGTTTTGCATAATACAGGTGACCAATAAATACTGCTTTAAACTGAAAATAAATTTTGGGCAAGCAGGCAGCATAGAGGTTAAGGTGCTGGATCCCACATGGCTATCTTTACAGTTCAAGACTCGTTCCCTGTGACTTGAGAGTAAAGCCAGGCATGTATGCCCAAATATAGAGAGGAGAGTGAAGAGACTGTGGTGTGGCCATCCCCCTGAGGGGTGATTTCTTATTCTCCCTTTCTCTCTATGGCAAATGCACATGCACTATAGCAAAAACTAAGAGATAGATGACAGATAGAGAGATGATAGACAAATGAGAAAGATAGATAGGGCAGATAGGTAGATGATAGATAGATAGATGATAGAAGATACATTTTGGATATCAGACATTCAAAATTCAAATGTTAGAGATCCAAATACCCTTTATCAGAATAGAAGTAATATCTTTTTCCCAATGAGTCTACCACTCTCAAAGAATTATGTTACTTATTCCTCTTGAAACTGCCTTTAGAAAAAGCACAATGCTGCGGACAGACAGTAGTGCAGTGGTAATCCAAATGAACCCACATGAGAAGGTTCATTTTCCTGTTCTGAGGTCTCCCTGTACAAGCTGTGCACATGCGTACATGCTTGTGACATCTAGATTAGCTGAGGCTAGATGTGGATTATGGAGTGAAGCCCCTGTTGGGGGTCTCACTCTCCCTCCCTCGGAAGAAATAACCTTAAAAACATAGGATATAAAAGAAATGTACAATGTCACCCAATATTATTATTTCCATAATATTAAAAAATAATTGACCATATTGATCACATAAAATGGGCCATAGCCTTACAAAAACTAGTCTGAATGGAGCAGAGAGTAGGGCCACAATCCAGAGTAGGCTACGGAGCAGGAAGTTAGGAAGTGAAGATAAACTACTAGGTTACTCTAGAGCCAGGTTTTGCTATGGCAAGAAACTCGGCTCTGTTTGGTAAACATGGATATAAATTTTTCTTTCCTATTTTGAGAAATCTAATCAAGATAGTTGTCAATGAAAATATTCAAAGAAAATTTTTGGGGGGTTCTAAAGACAATACTAACACAGTACAATATTTAGAGCAATGGCTGTAAATTTTAAAATAAAAAAAATCTTTCAAAGTGACTACTTTTCATGGATAATACTCGTTTGAATGCATAAAAGTTACATAATAGTTCCATTTGTTTAAAAATGTGTTTTATAATATAGAGTTTATAATTTCATATAAATAAGCATAAATTGAATTTTGTAAAGAAATGGCATTTAAAAAATATTTTACAAACCATAATTCTTCAAATTTATGAAACTATTATTGCTTAATTCATATTTTTTAAATCCCACATTTTAATAAATTATGTTTTTAAAAATGAAGGTCCATATAGATGGATTCTAATATTTGGAATAAATGGTTCTTAATTTTTTATTCAAAATTCTAAGTAAAATTAACTTAAAGGCCAAAATACCATTATTTACATAATATTTTCAAAATGCAATGATTCCTAAAATCATTATAATGCATAAATATAAGTTGCATATTTATTTTTATTTGAACCATGTCCAAAATGTCTACATTCTTTTTCTTTAATGAGAGGAGTACATTCTCTGTAAAAATGTATAAGATATTGTAAATATTTAAACATAATATTTAAGTTACACAAATACAAAAGCATTTCCACTGTTAGAATACAACTACTTTGGGACCAACAGTTAGCATAATGGCTATGTCGCTGAACTCCCATGTAGCAGACCACAGTTTGAGTCCCAGACCCAATGGCTTAAACTCAACGCTGGGTGCGTGTGCGTGTGTGCCCAAGATCCGGAGAGGAGAATGGAGGAAAAGGGATTGTGGCATGGTCATCCCCCCTGGGGTGTGATTTCTCACTTTCTTTTTTTTTCTTTTTTTGGAGAGGTTTTTTGTTTTTGTTTTTGTTTTTGTTTGTTTGTTTTAGCTATAGGGCTTGTGCGCTCACCAGAAAGACAGAGAGAGAGAGAAAGCGAGAAATCACTGCTGGCCCCCCATGATTTCTCACTTTCTCTCTGTCTCTCTCTGTCTTTCTGGCGAGCGCACACACCCTATAGCAAAAACCTCTCCAAAAAAAAAGAATACAACTACTTTAAGTAATGGTGACTTTTTTTGAGTGTGGAGAGTAGACTGAATTATAAAGGTAGAATTTGTTGGTGGCAAATCAAAAAAGACAATAGAATTATCCTTTTTTACAGATCTGTTTGTACAGCATAAAACAAACATGCTCATTTTAGAAAAGATTTATGTCCGGTTAGTTTTTCATTCATTAAATACAAATTTTTAGTGCCTGGCTGGTGGTGTGGTGGTTAAGGGCACCGGACTCCTACATGGTTGACACGGTTCGAGTCACAGACCTGTCAACTTGCTCTCTCTGTCCATCTCTGGTCAAATTTTAATTAATTGATTTTTAAAATTTTAAAACAAAATTGTCATAATATAGTAGATCATTAAACAGCATCATAATAGAAAAATATTTAATAATGATTTTAATATTGTATATGTGTAGTGTTGGTTTTATTTGTTGTGATTATTGTTGTTTAAGACAAGATCTCACCACATCACAGTCCTACTGCCTCAGCCTCCCAGACAGAACTACTAGTGCACATCACCATGCCCAGATTGTCTTTAGATAAGGTCTTCCTATGTTACTCAAACCAGACTGGAGTTTACAACATTCTGCCGGGGTCTTTCTGAATAGCTAGGATTACAGGCTCACGCACTGCACCAGGACTTTAGCTTGGACTGGGAATTGAATCTGGGCCTCCCATGTGTGCCCAGCTTGTGAGAGTGTCTTAGAAGCATACATCACTGCAGCTGGACAAGGTATAGAGTTTTTAAAATAAACTTACTTCATTGGATGTATATGTATACAAAAACATATATAAGCTCATACATAATAGAGATAAATATATCTCTATATGAAATAATGAGCAATATACATACTATTCCCAACTTTACAGTAAACTCATTCCAAAACTATAGTACTTTTACAGTAAGATTGCTCTTGTTTTCACTGCAAAACTTCAAATCAAATTTAGCATATGTTTAGGCCTGACTTCAATGAAAATATCAAGAATATTATATGCCAAGTTCAAACATCAAGTTCTTTGTACCCATGCAAGCTACTGTTCAGGAAAAGAAGAGTTAAAGAAACCCCTTTCACAAAAGTTCTCTAAATTAAAAATGGCATTCTGTAACTGGGTGGGAAAATTCAAGCAGCACATAACATTTAAAGTAGATTTTTGTCTCAAGATGAAAATTGTCCATTAATGTAAAGAATGAATTAAAGAAATATCTGAGAGATGAAAAAGCTGCAGTTCATGACTGCATCTTGCCCTTTATTCCATTTCACAACCTATACGAATTTAAAGTAACTAAGAATTCTATAACCCAAACGACCTCTGATCATATAAAGTCATACTATATTAAATAAAGTTCTGCTTAATAGAAAGGATATCTTTTATTTTTAATAAAACTACTTGATATAAAATCAATCCACCCCAAAAATCTCAGTATTTTTTTAAACTTACAATATAAGCATAAATGGACAAGTGTATGTATATGTGTGTGTGTGTGTGCATAAAGAGAGTATATACATTATGTGAACACTGTATTTATTTAAAGGAAGATATGAATAAACATGAAGGGCCAAACTAGATTTACTATAACGTAAGAGAGAGAATATAATGAATATAGTACAATGAGGTCTCTAGATTTCATCTTTTCTTTAACATCCTTAAAAAAGACAATTAAATGTTTTAAAGAGGAAGAGAAAGAAAATATCTCTTCATTGAACTGCTTTTAAGATTTCTTTACTCAAAGTTAAAGGCAGTGGCTGCCATCAACTAGTTGGGTCATTAATTTATCTAAATCTGTCTAGACCTGACTACAGTGTCTCCCATTATATGTCTCTGAATTCATTATCATTTGCAAAGATCTGAAACCTTTGTCATTGAAACTACTTTCATGAGATTTAACAAAACATTTTGAAGTGTTTTTAAAATACTGGGTCTAAATTGACTGTGTTGATTGGCTGTTATTAGTATTATTTTTAATAATTCATTGCTGCAGCATAACTATGCTCACAGACATCACTTTTAAAATATAATTTTTTTTTTCACATAAGCAATAGGACACTAAAGGAAATGGATTACATAAGAGATGGTTACTTGAGGTGGCTCAAGGCATTTGGCTTTCAGCTTTTTGCTTCCGTGTAACGAATTCCCTTGCAGAGTTGTGCTGCCCAAGACTGTCTTGCCCTTCAAGTCTCACAGCAAAGAGCTAATACTATACTTCTAATCATGCTGTCTGCTCCTTGCACACACAACCTGAAAATCCTTTTTTGTCAGCTGGGCTGTTCTGCACTGACATTTCCTGAATTTCTGTTGGTCTTATTTTTGTTGAGGCGTTTTATTTCTTTGCTAATTATTTCTAGCTCCTCTGTGCATATTTTTTTTTTTCTAATTTGCTAAGTTTGCCTTTTTACTGTTTCAGGATGTCACCTCATCAGAGCTCTCTGTCTGACCAAGATATTCTTTACAGTTTTGTATAACTATACTGATTCTTACTACACTCTTGGATGCCTGTACCTTAGTAGAAAGAGGCTGCACTTTGTTGCCATGATTGCCCTCAAATATCTTCCACCCGTATTGAGTATAGACCCAGACTTTTTTTCACGTTTCTCCCAATTCCCTTTCTGCCTTTAGTCCATTAATTTTGTAGTATATCTTATGTGAAATACATGTCCCTAGGCACACCAAGGACTGAAAATATAAGTACTCAGATATCCTCTCCTTTTCCATGGGTCTAATGTCAATTATTGAGACCATTTCTATTAAATCTATAATTTCCTATTTTTATTGCATATACAGCATGAATATTTGTTGCTAGAAAAACTAAAACACAGATAGGGCATGTACCGAATGCCTTGGGGAACCCCATATCAGATAATTCAGTGCACAAAGTCTCTAGCAATTCTCAACCTCATTTTATTTAAAATACTGTAAGTGCATTTGGTGCTTCATAATTTTCTTTTTATAGCAAATATAACCCTTGAATATCATCATTTGTGTTTGTCAACAAACTATTTAGGTTCAAAATTAATCTCTAAAATTGTCTCTGTCAACAAGAAGGACAGATTAAAACTGCTATTAAATATTTTTAAGGGTATAAGAAATACATTTTTTTCTTTTTTTAGGGCAATACTTGTATACAAAATATTTTGTAAGGGCAGGTGAAGTCTAACTGAGCAAACTGCTCAAGTCCAAACTAACTACAATTTGACCTCAACAACAAAGGACAAAAATCACACTCTCTGGAGGGGAGAAAAGTTAACACTACATTAAAATTGTCAAGCAACTTTTAAACTAGATCAATTGCCTTCATAATGTTCTCAGAACAAAATGTTCTCTAACAGCAGATCTGATATGAAGAGCCAAAAAATGGAAAACATTCACTACCAATTTACTGCAGTCACCCATAAACTATTATAAGAACATTATGTATCAGGGTTCAAGCCAGTGAGCTATTAAAGCAGAGTGCCCCAGTGTCTTTTCATTTCACTTTAATGCTACTGAAGCATTAATAAGACTTTAGGGAATTGTAGTTATGTTGAAACAGTCTTATCATATAATCAATTTATCAAATATTCTAAGTCTTTAAAGGTGAGTGCTATTTCCTTTTTGTTTCTTTTTGTTCAATGTCATTCCACTTAATAAATGCCATCATTTTTTGTTTGCCTGGTCCAAGTCATGCTCTCATCTTGGAAATATATCAATCTAAACGGTGCTAATTGCCATAGTTAATGAATGCCAAGACATCTAGCACCCTTGGCCCCATTGCCACTTATGTGCCTCCGCTCATGTGGAGATCAAAGAACAAAGGATAGAAAGAATTATCTTAAAAAAAAAAAAAGATGCTACATATACACCTTTTTTGTCTTGTTTGTTTTATAAAACTTTGATTGAGGACATAAATAATCTTGCTGAAATTACTTTCCTTTATTGTCTCTGGTTAATTTCAACTTCATAAAAATTTTCTAACTTAACTTTTTTTTTGCTTATTCAAAGGACAGTAATGATACTCTGACAGAACATGATTAACCCTAAGATTTAATGCTTTTAACTGACTAATCACTGCTTTCCCTTGGTGGCATAAATTCCAGACAACTGAGGCATCTTTCTTTCTTTCTCTTTAATTTCACCAAAGGCATCTCTCTCGGAGAGAGAGGGAAAATGAGAAGGCAGCCCCAATGGGGAGTGATCAGGATGCAATCCCTTCTCCTCTCAGGATTTGGGGCACCCACACATGCACTCAGCATGTGTTTCAAGCTGCCAGGTCTGGAACTCACTGGGTAGTCAGCCACCTCACCATCGCGCTACAGGCTGACCCCAAATTATCTTTCAACCTACTTTAATAGCAAAATATTAGACATATAAGCATTTTACAAAGTAAGAAGTCCCAGTAACTTTTATGGATACAAATCAGCAATAATTCAATCTGTGATTGAAACTTTAAGAGCAAGTTAAAAAACGAACAAAAATCCAACAACCACAGCTTTAAAATCCTTCGGCATAAACAGGTCTATATTTAGAAAAAGTCACTGAAATTAAAATTCAATGATTAGGTATCTCTTGCTGGTACAAAACCAGCCACAGTTTATAGAATTACCAGAAAGTAAATATTCACATACTTGTTTTATTTTTTAGTGTGTTCATGTATGTGTGTGTATGTGTGTGTGTGTGTATATATATATATATATGTATATGTATGTGTGTGTTTCTACTTCAATTTAGACTTCAAGCTCCATGAGCCATGCTCCATTTCATCACCAATGTATCTCCAAATTCCAACACTACGTCTATAAAAATACAATTTATTCAATACATATTTGTTAAAGAGATTATAAAACTGATAAAAATATAAATGTGATAGTACATAATTTAAAATTTAAAAACACTTAATATGGGGACGAGCAGATGATGTAGTTGTTACCTTGCTGGACTCCCACATAGTTGACTGCAGTTCAAGTCCTAGGCCCAGTACCTTAAAACTCATGCTGGGAGCATGTATGTGTAAGCCAAAAATCTCCAGAGGAGGATGGAGAAGAAGAATGCCACTCTTCCTAGGTGGTAATTTCTCACTTTCTGTCTCTCTGTCTCTTTCTGTCTCTCTGGAGAATACATATGACCTATAGCAAAAATCTCTCTAGGGAAGAAAAAAAAACAATTAATATGAAAGAAATCCTGGGAAAGCATTAATCAAAACATTTCCTTGCTTCGTTAATAGGTAGTTCAATTTGCATTTATTGGGCTGGCAGGTGGCAGAGTGGTTAAGGGCTCTGGACTCCCATATGGCCAACTGTGCTTCAAGTTCCAGATCTTACTTTTTCACTTTCTCTCCCTCTCACTCTCTTTTTTTCCTCTCTCTCATTCTATCCCTCTCTGGTCAAATTAAAATGAATAAACAAATAAAGATAAATAAAATAATTCTTAAAAAAAAAATCACACTTCTCTGTGACAATGTATTTTTTCTTTTTGTTGACCTAACAGAAATAAAATTACCATCTTAAACTACTGTTTTATACCACAAACTTTTCTTAAGGTATTCGTTAACATTCAGTCTAAATATCTTCCTATACCTATTGCATAGTAAGGAAATAGTATGTTTATTTGTGCACAAAACATACCTTATGTTTACGCCATATTTTTACCTTAGCAAATGTAGACTATCCTGATCTATATTTCTTTTGTAACTAACTTAAGTAATTATTCATATTCCAGTTAAACATGCAGTAAAATAATAACCAGTGATTTCTATCTGTAATAGTGCGTAGGACATCTGAAACCTATCACAAAGCAGGTAAGCAAACATAGCTACGATTTAATTTTTCCCTGCTCATTCCATGCTGTTTCCTCATAACAGAACCATATGATATGATTAAAACAACCAATAGGGTTTTCACCAATATGGTTTTTCTCAGGTTCTTGTAAAGTGACAGAGTATCGGTAAGTTTTTAAGTAAGGCAATTCAATACAGAAATTGTGTTGTCCTGCCAGTGTCCCTGATGTGATGTTTAAGATAATGTTGGAATGAGAAATAAATATCAAGTGTAAAACAAAATAAAGAGACAAAAAAAAATCATTGAGTAACAGATTCTTTGAAAAACATATACTTTGAACTGTAGAGTAACCCCTTCATGTAAAATACTAGCCTATGAGCTCGGTAAGAACTCTTTTTTTTTTTTTTTTGGTTCACTGCCTACATCACCTAGTTGACTAGAATCCTGGAAAACTGTATGATTAGGGACCTGCAGATGGTGAAATGGTTAAGTTGCTGGATTCCCACAGTCAACCATAGTTCGAATGCTGTACCCAGCGGCTTGAAACTCAGGTTGGGCATGTGGGAATGTGTGCCCAAAATCCTGAGAAGAGAATGAGAGAATGGAGAAGGGACTGAGGTGTGGTCACCCCCCAGGGTGGTGGTGGTTTCTCACTTTCTGTCTCTCTGGTGAGTGCACACGCCTTGTAGTGAAAATCTCGTGTCTTAAAAAAAAAAAAAAAAACTGTATGAGTCACAGAAAAATTCCAATAACCAATCACTGAAGTATCTCAATTTGTATATACACTTTAATGTATAAAAAAATAAAAAAAATAAAAAGCAGATCAGAACCAAAGGGGACAAAGAGGTTTAAACTTTGTAAATGTTCTCTGATCCTCTCCCTTTCTGGGTTTTCTGATTAAAGTTACAAAATTCAGGGACCAGCAGTTAGCGTAATTGCTATGTCGCTGGACTCCCATGTAGTCGACCGCGGTTCATGTCCTGGACCCGGTGACTTAAAACTCACGCCGGGCGCGTGTGCGTGCATGCCCAAGATCCCGAGAGGAGAATGGAGGAGAAGGGATTGCGGCGTGACCATCCCCCCGGGGGGTGATTTCTCCCTTTCTGTCTCTCTGTCTGTCTGTCTGGCGAGCGCACGTGCCCTCTAGCAAAAACCTCTCCAAAAAATAAAGTTTTAAAATTCACTACAGATGAATCACGGTGATAATCTAATTTAAGGAAAGTCAGTAAGGAGAATTTCTGTACAAATCTCTTAAGACAAGAGAAAAAACTTTTTAAACTATATCTGAAATATTGACTTTTTTATTAATGGAATTGAATGGCATCTTGAAGTTGCTAAAATAACTGGATATGTGTCCAACTGGGCAGTTATTGATAATGACTATAGCTGAGTGGTGGTACACACAGGGATTTATTATGTCATTCTTCTTTTGTTTAAATTTGATGTTTACGTAATAAATTGTTTAAATAAAAATTCACACAGATATATACTGTATTTCATTATTTTCAAAATAAAAATAATCTGGTCTCTGACGGAATTTTTCTTAGCCTCCATCCCCACCCAAATTGCTAGCTATACACAGTAAAAAGAAGGATTACAACTGTCTTCCATAAGTTTAGAAAAGTGGCAGCCTGGTACAGAGAGATAGAATTAATGTAACTTAATTTTCGACATTCTCTCCTACCAGAAATCATTTTTTTAAAAAATTGTACAAAATCAAACAAAAAAATTTTAGCCCCAATTTAATGAAAGAAGCATTTACTGAGAAGTGTGATAACTTCAAATAGAAAAGGCAGAATCATGATGATTTATGAAAGCTAATACTTTTTCTAATAAATAGGCACTTAGTAGAAACCAAATAAAAATAAATAAATAATACTCAGTCCCCTGAGGAAAGAGGAGGCTGAAAAGTCACGTGACCATGTGCATATGTAGTTCTAACAAGCCAGCTCTAGAACAATATTGTAATAGCAGCGCTCAACTATTTTAGCTGATTTAACCTCACTGCCTGAAAGGTGATGAGAAAACAAGGTGGGGAGAAGAGACAAACAGGTAGCACCTGGACTTTTTGGCTTTGGCAAAGCAAAATTTTAGTCCTGGGAAAAAGCTCAAAGGATAGATCACACTAGATTCAGATGAAGTGAGGAAACCAGCAAAAAGCTTTCATTTACAAAAATTTTAAGCATATAGATTAAGAGTTACATGGTGATTTGTACATTTCACATTAGATGAAATAACTATGGAAAAATAGTACAGAAGAGTATGTGGCATAAAAAAATATTGAGGAATGCATTCAGTTTAATTAAAACATAATGCAAAAAACAAACATTAAAGAAAAAATAAAAATAATCCAACAGAAATTGTCAAAATACATATATTCATATATTTAAACTTGCATCCTAATATTACAGATATACTTGGCTTAGAGTTTAGACTCTGCTGCCTATATCTTTATGTCTTCATTTATTCCTCATGAAAAATAAAAGCGTCATCACGTACATCAGAGGCAAGGAGGAGTTACTTATTTCTAATATCAAGAAGATATAAAAAAATTCAGAAGTGAATTGAGATCTTATCTATGCCCATTCATGAATTTGCTTTTATACTAGATAGTCATCTTCCATCTCTAGGACTGTTGCTTCTATGTAAAAAGAATGTTTGGCATTTTTAGACTTCCCAAGGACCCTCAGATCTCTCAAACACTGTTCAGTGTTACCTACAAAAAAGTGAATTTTGTTTTACCTACTTATTATCAGGAGCATTCTTATGGTTATTTTTCTACTATTAGTAGAACAATGATATATTTCATCTAATAAAGACATTCTATATTTTTTAAGTTTTTTTCTTTCATAAGCGAGACCAAAAAGAGAAAAAGGTATACACCATTAACAGGATTTTTCATTGTAATTCTCCCTCAATTCCAGCCTTCTCAGATGACCAGAATCATGGGCATGTATCCCATGCACACACAGGTCAACTGAGGAATTGAACCTGTGATCTTCCATATGTATCCAGCTTCACTTGAGCAGCACATTACTGTCAAGTGACCAAGCCCAACTGATATATAAATTATCTCCTAACCTGACTTTAATCCCTAGCATATAGGTCTGTCAGGCAACAGTCGGGTAATAAAAGAAAGGGCTTGAATTCACAGTTCTTCCAAGCCATCTTAGTAGTTGGTGGTACCATTCAGAGATGGGAAGAAAAGGAGAAATGTCACAATTTATTTTATTTTAATATTTTTTGATAGTGATTTTTGTTGTAGGGTGCATACTAATGTCAGAGAGACAGAGACAGAGAGATGCAAAGTAAGGAATCACCCTCCCCTGCAAGGGAGATGATCACTCTGTAATACCTTCCCCTCCATTCTCCTCTCAGGATTTTGGGCACACACACACATACATGTACTTGGCATGAGTTTTAAGCCACCAGGTCTGGGACTCAAACCACAGTTGACTACATGGGAGTCCAACAAAGTAAACATTATACCATCTGCTGGTATCAATGTCACATTTTAGAGTGAAGATCTAAAGTATAATTTGAAATGTGTTAGATTGAAGTGCCTAAGGAGTATTGGGTTAAGAAAGCCAATAGTTAGTTTGTGTACATGCCTGGAAAGATATAGAAGAGCTGAGATACTGGCTGCAACTGGAGATCTGAAAGCCATCTATATAAAGACAAAGGTTGAAATGTACAAGTGAACTTAATCATCCAAGAAGTAAGATGTGCTATCAAGAGAGTGCTAAAAAAAGAAGAATCAACATATAGGGGCAGGAAGAGTAACAGCTGTCAAAGGAAGAAAAAAAGTCAGGAGAAAAGCCAAATGGTATCATAAAAATCATAGGACTACAGGTTTTAATAGAAAGAAGTTGTCAAAAATGTTAAAAATGAAAAGTATGACCAAATATATTCTGTTGGGTTTGATCATAAGCTAGATGACCTTGGTAAGAATTTAAAATTTGTTTTAAAGTCATAAGTTAGTTTTCAATGGGCTGTAGAAAGGATGAGAGATCAGAAATGCATTCCAAAGTTTTGAATAGAAATAAAAGAGAAGAATATGGCAACACGCGAAATATTGAGAATTTTTTTTTTTCATTTTTCAGAAAGATATTAAATGGTAGAAACTTATGCATTTATGCTAGGAAAAAAGAGCTCTCATGGAAGAAAAGGATGAAGTAATAGGTATAAAATAGGAATAAATAATAGAACACAGAAAAAGGGTTGAATAAGTATTTGCTAAACTGCTTATTGTGAGTTAGCAAAGTTCTAGAAAATAGAAATGTGATGACACTCAAAACACACATAGTATATTTTATTTAAAATATTATCTAATTTTCTTTTCATTATGTTTTATGTTACTTTTCTTCAGAAAATGGTGTTCCACTTTTACTCAAAATTAATAAGCCTTAATGGGTAAACTGAAGATAAAATACATATAAAAATATTTACAGAAGTAGTTCAGGTCACAAATGTTATTTCATAAGTCTTTATCAATAAAATGATATGATTTTTCAAAAATTTAAAGGAAAATAAAATTAATGGATTATAGATTTTTACTTAAAACATTATACTGACTCTGATATAAATACAGTCACTGTAAAATAACAGAATTGGCACAATGACAAATGAATAGAAATATAGAGGGAAATACTTTGCAGGAAAAAATCCATATATTCCTAGTCTCATCATTAACTATCTAAAAGACTGAACCTAAAAGAAATTCTATAGTATTGCTATAGTAATTCATTGAAAAAATACTCCGAATTTCAAAGTAAAAATAATAATAATAATAAAACAAATACAATCAAGTTACACAGAAAAGATTTCAAATAAGTCTAAGAGAATATAGTCATGTGTTGCTTAACGAGATACACTCTAAGAAGTGCATTGACAGATGATTTCATTGATGTGCAAACATCATAGAGTGCACTTACACAAACCTATATGGTACAGCCTACTACACACTTAAGCTATATAGTACAGCCATATGGTTCTTAGGCAGTCATGTCATATGTGCCATCAATTAAAGACCAAATCTTCATTATGTAGTACATAGCTATAAATAGTAAAAATTCAGTGGACACAAGACACTTGGAATGTATTATCAATAATTTCTAAAACTCTAAACAAAACAACAGGCTACTAAAAATACATTAAGAACTACAGGTAGAGTTGGCCTATACCCTAATGGTTAAGGATGCCAGCTCCTACATGACCGACCCTATGGTTCAAATTCCAGCCCTGGTGGCTTGAAAATATGCAAGGCATGTATGTGTGCATTTCTAAAACCTTGATAGATGAAGAAATGGAAGGGATCTGCACCATGATTACACCCCATTGTGGAATGTTTTCTCCCTTCCTCTCTGTGTTTCTCTGTCTCTCTCTAGTGAGTCTATGTGTCCTTTGGCAAAAAACAGCAACAACAACAAGAACAAAACACACACACACACACACACACACACACACACACACAAACACACACAGAGAACCACGTTCTGACTTGAAAGATGTTATAACGTACTTAGCTCATCAGTCTCGGGATGTCCCATGACCACTTGATGGAGATCCCATAGAGAAGGCTCAGGGCCCAGATGGGTGATGGGAATAAATAGTTTGGGAAGTGTCCTTCAGCTCCATGATATGTGATCTTATGATTATTTAAGATAATTTGTGTCATAACACATTTTGGGTTGGCCACAAAGAAAGAGGTTATATAATGTTATAACATTCAAGGGAAATAAAATCATCATTTTACATATGTCAAATATTACTATAAGGCAACAACAAGATATAAAATTTTTAAAGAAGGAAATACACATTGCCAAGTGAATAGATTTTATAATTATACCTACTTAATGTGAGAACAGACTAAAGTGAAAAAGCAAAGATAAGGGGCATAGGATGACATATTAAGGGGTGGTATTTTAGCTGAAACTTCAAGGACAAAAAGGAGTCTATGACTCAGAAAGCCAGGACAGAGAACAACATGTATGAAGTCTCCAAAGTAGAAGAGCATTTGGCAATGTCTAGGAACAAAAAGAACATCAAATATGCATAAGAGACCATGAGCTAAAAGAAGAGTGGATTGAGATGAAATTGAAGAGAAATGGAGACAGATCTTACAGAATTCTACTCAAAGTGACACTGGAAGCTCCTGAAGTATGGAATAATCCAAGAACAAATCTGCTTCTGGGGTAGAATGGATTAGAGGCAACAAGGCAGTCAGTGAGGAGTTCAGTTAGAAAGCTAATTCAATGAATGGTCCAGGATGAAGTTAATAGTGACTGCCAATAAGAAGGCAGCAGTAGAGATGGAGAGAAGCCAACAGACAGGTTTGTCAGTAAATCTTGAATCACCTTAGTTGTTACATACTCTCTCTCTCTCTCTCTCTGGGCCTTTATTTCATCTTCTATAAACTAAGGTTAATTATTTTAATGCCAAGAGATGTTCAGAGCATTATGTGAGACAAGACATAAGCACCTAGCATTAGGCATGTTATGATAATTTCAGTTCTTTATAAATAGCTCATTTAAAATTATGCTTTCCAAATTTGAAATAGTAATAGCAACTAAATATACAGTTAGATATGAACTGTTTGGCTTTCAAACACATATATAATTTCTGAGGTAATAAAGAAAAAATTAGATTCTGATTTATTAAATATTTGGGGGTATAAGAAATTATGCAGATAGTAACCCAAATAACAGCAGAAAATGAACCCAATAGGTGGAAATTTGTATTTAAGTTAGTTTTTATTATGGTGTATCAACCCTTTTTTAAAAATGTGCCCAGTTGAGGGACCAAATACAAATACAGATGGCCCAGTAGTTATGTCGCTGGACTCCCACATGGCCAACCACGGTTCAAGTGCCAGGCCTGGACTCTTGAAAATCACCCCGGGCACGTGTGCATGCAGGCCCAAGATCCCAGGAGAATGAAGGACAAGGGATTGCAGTGGCCATCGCCCTGGAGGGTCATTTTTCACTTTCCCTCTCACTTTTCTCTCTCTTCCCATTGTAAGCATACATGCCCTAGGGCAAAAATCTCTTTAAAAAAATAAAAAAGCTTCCATTTAAAAGTGAAGAATTTGAAACAAATTCTTCAAGATAAAAGTCCTCCTTTGATGGGCCCACTTTCTACCCCTCACTGGTTCTCCTTCATAAACACACACAAACATAAACATGCAAGTGCGTACAGATTTTAACAACCCTGTTGGAAACAAATGGCTGACTTGTAGAAGGGGGTAAGTATAAATAAGTTGCATGAACTACATATAATTGAACATTCTTCAAATTCCTTAAACAGAAATTTCAGTACCATGGAGATCCTTGAAATGCAGACAGATAAATGTGACCAATTACAGCCAAATATCTTTTGCCAAAAATTTAGAGAAGCCTTCCAGAAAAATGTAAGCAAATAAAAAAATCTTATTTCAAACCTATACTATAAATATGTGTCAAGAAATATTATGGTCTTTAAAATAGAGCAAAAGAAAAACTGAGTGTTCTGTGTGAGGTACACAGAATTTTCATCTCTGAACAGTAAAAGAAATGGCACCCAAGGAAGGGGACCGTGGCAAATAAAAGACTTTCTTGTTTTTGAGTCTTTCCTTTACATGTGTACAAAACTGAACCAAAAAAAGAAACACAACCTTAGGGCATGAAATATGCATAAACATTTATTTCTGAGCATTGATGTCAAATTTTGCCACCTAACTTCCCAAATAGCTCTAATGAGGTCTATGAAACATGCTTCCTTACAAAAAACTAATTATTTTTAACTTTTTTTTTTTTTTTTTTTTTTTAGTTTTTTTCTATAGGGCACATGAGCTCACCAGAAAGAGAGAGAGAGATAGAGAGACAGAAAGCGAGAAATCACCCAGGGGAGATGGCCACACTACAGCCCCTTCTCCTCCATTCTCCTCTTGGGATCTTGGGCACGCACACACATGCACTCAGCATGAGTTTAAGCCACCAGGTCTGATGAGTTTAAGCCACCAGATTCAGGACTCAAACTGCGGTCAACTACATGGGAGTCCAGTGACATAGCCATTACATCAACTGCTGGTCCCAAATTTTTTGAAATGCAAGTATGAAACCCTTAGTCATAGAATACTTCCAAACAATGGAGTGTTCAGTCCTGCATATGCAGTGATTACAGTTAAAGCATTCAGTCATCTTAATACTAAAGTTGCTTTATGTATAGCCCTCTGTGGTCTTCTTAAGATAAAATGTGAATGTTCTCTATACAGATGACCTAGGTTGAGGTTTAGTTTTGGGCAACAGCTCAGAGTTTTGTTTTGTTTTCAGGCAGAGTTGAGACTAAACCTGTAAGAAGATCCATTCAACTCCCAAGCTGTCAAGACAATATAGACCCAAATTTTGCAAGAGCTGCATAAGTTTTTGAAAACTGTTGAAGGTCCTTGCCTTCATCTTGAGAACAGCATTCATTTAAAAATTAACATAATCTTGCATTAAAACACAAATTTTAACTCCGTACTCTTCCTCCTATTTTCTTTAATTTTTGTTTTTCCCATCACTTAATTTCTCCAAATTTCATACTATCTTTTCACTTTCTCTCTTTTCTCTCTCTTTCTGATTCTTAAATTATGCTACTGATAGAGGGAAAAAATAATGCTGAAGTGCAGCAACTGTTCTTTTCAATGAGAACATTACTAACATGTATTTCCTAGCATAGTTAGTTTGATCACACAAGTTCAATATGGATTTAATATTTCCAAGTTATATTTCTTTCTCTCTTTTTGAATCAAGCATTAAACGACTAGTAACTTTGAGATTAATATATTTTACTACATTTTTTTTTAAAGAAAAGTAGTCATTTATATTTGCTATCTATAGAGTTCCTAACTATGGTACACAGTCTAATTTATAGTACTTGGGAAGTTTCTGCAGCTTATCACTGACTGCAAAACTAAATCAAAGGCTACTATAGGTAGAAGGTAAAGTAGGTAAAGGCAAAAAACTGAGCTGATATAACATTTCTCTTTTGACTTTCCCCTTTTTTCCCTTGTAGTAAACTTGAACTCCTAGCTTACATTTTTTCCCTTTTTTATCAAACAAATGCTTAACTGAATCCTAGCTATTGGCCAGGAATTATGATAAGTACCATTGATAAAAAGATGAATGAGGCCTTCTCTGAGATGGGAAAACTAGGGAGAAAGGAATGTAACTGCAATATAATTTATTAAGGCCTGTAATTGAAGTAAGAACACATTGCAGTCCTCATGATGCATCTGCTACTCATAGATCTCTACATCACTCCTTGGATTTTTCCTTTATCTGCGACCCACCTCTTTATCCTCATGATGATCTGCCTGTAAGTAAGCCCATTTTTCCCTGAACTACCTTCTTGGATAGATGAAAAACAATCCCATGAAGTAACTCAGGGTGGATATTAAGAGTAAAGCATGTACATTACATCTCTCTTGCATTTTAACAAGTCATTTCATTTAAAAACAAGGCTGCTAGAGGTGTGAATTTCAAGAATTGCATAATATGCTGGTAGGAAATAAAATTTAGGAAGATCTTCCTGATATACCTCAATCACAACAGAGACAAATTCAATATAAAACTTCCCATCACATGTCTTGATATTGTTATTATTATTATTGAAACAATACAATGTGCTACATACTTACTAAGGAAATACAACTGAATGTAATCACTACTTTTGACAGTAGTAGTTCCCATTAGTAACTACTATTAGCAAAATAGAGATCATATTCATTTAAATTATGAAAGTTTGCCCTATTCTTTGATTTACTTCAGATACATTAAAAAAAAAACCCAGGATTGTTTTCTAGTTGGAAAAGCATGATTCCCACTATAATAGGAATAAAAAGATGTATTTATTTACATGTATGAAAAAAATAATTCATGGAGTCACAAGGTCAACATTATACCTATTAAGAAAACAGACTATGTAATATAATATCTTTAGGGAAAAAAAATCAAATATGTGGATATGGGTTATCTCTATGAAATGAAACGTTTAAATCAGAATAAATTACTTTTGTCTATAGGCTGAATATCTGTATGAACAGTCTGACAAAATATTTAATTTTCCTATTACATAAGATTTTATAGGTTCAACCATATTATAAAGATTATATGTCATTATAATTTAATTAATAATTTTTGCACAAATAAGAAGAACTCTCTTTATATTTTTGATTCTAGTACTAAGACAATGCCTAACTAAATTATTTGCTTTAATAAAATTTCGTAGGTGAATGGATTCAAGATTGGATAAACAGAAAAACACAGTGATACAAATGAATGTTATAGAGTCGGGACTATATCTAAATATCTGGAGATATTTATTGAGAAACACTAAAGACCCAAGAATGGAAATATTTTACAGATTTCAGGGATCTATGGAAAATTTAATCAGTTAACATTTCAATTTAGGGGTCAAGGCAAAAAGTATAAAACTGAAGAAAACTGAAGTTAAACAAAGTTCATTTGACTAGCATTGTTTATGGCGATTTTCCCTCATCACTTTGTATAAATTAATGCGTGTTCACTCTACTGTGCTTACTCTCAGTCTATCTGTCCCTAATTTCTCCTGGTGGTATGGAATAATTTTGTCTACAATATATAAATAATTCACTTGCTTCAAATATATAAATTCCAGATACCATTTCACCAAAGTTTTCTGAAAATTAATTGTTCTTCCAACATCTTTAAAACTCAAGTTCTTCATTGGTAAGTATGATAGTAAGACCTACATTACAGAATTACTGTGACAGTCAGATAGATGGACACAGTGCATGTCATAGCTTCTCCGACTTATCTACAAACCCACTATCATACCCTTGTGCTTGAGTCTAACCCCTCTATCTAAGTACTGTACTAGACTTTGTAATATATCTGGCTTTAGTAGTGATCACATCTCTCTTATCTTGAATGGCCTTCCTCTATACTGCTCTTTATTTACCAAAACATGCAAGTCACCTTTACCTGAAGACAGGAATACAAACCTTCTGTGACCTTGTACCTCACACTAACAATTCTCCCATTCTTTTCTCCTGTATTCCTTGATTAAATAAATGATAACCAAAATAATCAAAGATATATTTTTTCTATATGAAAAATATGTATTATTTTCTTTGTTTTGTTGTTTTGTTTTAAGGGTAAGTTCCATAACATTTTTTTTTAAAATTGACAGATAAAAGCATACATATTTACTACCATGTACAAAATGATGTTTAGAAATGTATATACATTGTCGAATGACTAAATCTGGCTAATTAACATATGTATTAGCTCACATATTCATCATTTTTTGAAGTGAGAACACTTCACATCCACTCTCTCAGTATTTTTCAAGAATACAATACACAACTAACTATAGCTACCATACGGACAATATATCTCTTGAACTTATTCCTATCTAAATGAAATTATGTATCCTTTGACCAACATTTCCTTAAAGCTCAATTAAAATGGAAAATTGAATTTCATTAAATTTGCAAGTACCCAAGTAAACCCACAGCATATTTAAAAAAAAAATCCAAATTAATTTTCTGAGGCTAGTATAACCCTCATAAAATGACTTCACAGCACAGTATATACATGGCCACTAGAAAGAAAATAATTTCAGCAAGGCCATGGAAATTAATTAAGCCTTGAAAGGTATGCAGACTCAATACCAGCTACGCTTACTGTGATTTTATAATTTTTAGGGAGTTTGGAAGAAGCTCTCACAAACTGGCTGGATTTACGTGGCCTGTAAACTCACTCACATATTCTGTGCTGTGACATTAGAGATTATACTCATGGAAACCTAATAAGACTTTGTGCTAAAAATGCAAACCAATCTAAATCCTTAAGAAAAGAAAGCTGTCAGGACCAGCAATTGGCATGGCAGTTGCATCGCTGGACTCCCAAGTAGCCATCCACGGTTTGAATCCGCTTGAAACTCATGCAAGGCACGTGTGTGTGAGTGCCAAAAATCCTGAGAGGAGAAGGGATTATGGCATGGCCATCACCACACCCTCTATACCCCTATCCTGAGGGTGATATTTTGCTTTCTGTCTGTCTCTGGTGAGTGCGCACACCCTATAGCAAAAATCTCTCCCTAAAAAATAAAAAGAAAGCTGTCTGAAAAAAAATTAGTTGGTTAGGCCAAAACCAGTCTCAGAGAGATTATTCAGTTACCTTACACTTAGATGTGTCTGAAATAATTGCGCATGGGCACATTTTAACAAACACTCACTGATTAGCTAGAATTCAAGTAAAAGTACCCTAAATTGGGGGACCAGAAGTTAGCATAATGGCTATGTCCCTGGACTCCCACGTAGTCAACCATGGTTCACGTCCTGGACCCGGTGGCTTAAAACTCACGCCGGGCGTGAAAGGAGCCTGGAGGAGAAGGGATTGAGGTGGGGCATCCCCCATGAGGGATGACTTATTGCTTTCTGTCTCTCTGTCTGTCTCTGTCTGTCTGGCGAGCACACGCGCCCTATAGTAAAAACCTCTTAAAAAAAAAAAAAGTACCCTAAATTACCGGACTCCATAATGTTCATTGTAATCTCTCTCCTGGCCTGCCTGTAATTATGTCACCAAAATGTAAAAATGTGTAAAACATCAGAAACTTGTGATGTTTTTGAAACCAATGTTGTGAGTCTTAGGGAAATATAAACTTTTGTAACCCTCCTTTTTTCCCATTTTCCCTATAAAAGAAAACCCCAACTCCACCACTTTATAGAATTGGTTGAAGTTTTTTCTAAAGTTTATGCTCCAGGCTGCATCCTTAAACTTTGGCACTTGAATTAAACTTTTTTGCTTGCCTGACAAACTTTGAGCAGATTTTTTAAATTTAAAGTTGACAATATCTAACACTGTAATGTGGCTTCTTTGAATTGAGATGGAATGACACTGTACAATACACACTAGATTTTGAGAACAAAAAATCATAAACATTTTATTAATATTTTCATATTTATCACATGTTGAAATAATAAGATTTTAACTATATTGCTTTAAATAAAATATATTTCCAAACATAATATGACCTATGGCCTTTTACTTTTTAAAAATGTAGTAACTAGGGCCAGCAAGTGGTGTAGAGATTAAGGCATTGGATGCCGACTATACGCTTGTATTCTGTAAGTCTGGACCCAGCAGCTTGAGAATTACACCAGACGTATGTGTGCATGCCCAGAATCCAGAGAGGAAACTGGTGGAGAGGGAACTGCACCCTAGTGGCTCATTTCTGGTCTTATCACTCTTTCTTTTTCCCTCTCTCTCTTTGGTGAACACCCACAACCTACAGCAAAAACAAAACAAAACAAAACAAAACAAACAATAATAATATATGCAGTTATGAAATTTTCAATTACACATTTACTCAAGCTATCTTCCCATTGGACAATATTAATATAGACCAACTTGCTTCTAAATAAGGACATGAATCACCTAAATAAAATATTAGCAAGCTCACATAACAATATATTAAAAATAATTCATGGTGACAAAGAAACTTTAAAATGGTCTGCCATTTGGCTAGCTATTAATATTATTTATCACACAATAAACTTATAGAATACATTAAAAATGACAGAGAAGAGAAAACAATAATTTGAATAAATGCAGAAAATGCATTTTATAAAAATCAACCACTATCTTGATTTTAAAACTCTTTCTAAACTATGGCTAGAATTAACCCTTTCAATGAAATGAAAAATATCCAGCTAAGAAAATGGTTGACATTGCATGTAGTAACAAAAACATAAGAGGTATTCCCACTAAAGCCAAGAGAAAAAAAGATGCTTGTTAGCACGTAGTGTAATTCAGAAGCTACTGCAATACCACACACATACCAAAACAAAAAGTTCAAGCAATAAATATGAGCAAGAATTATCACCATTCTGAGAGACAAATTCTGCAAGAGAAACCTAAGATAATAAAATAAGCAACTACTAGAACTAGTAATAAAAGTCAGTAAGTTTACATTCATTTACAAAACAAATTAAAAGCTTTTCTACTGCACCGCAAACAGCCATTTAAAAAGCATAGGTATTACTATTAAGGATAAGCTACAAAATATGTAGAAATGAACACTACAAGAAAAGTATTGAACCTACATGGAACAAAACTAGATTTTTACTAAGAAACACTAAAAATATCTTAAATATACTAAGACATCATTTAGATGGCAAAATTATGTATCATTTCTCCCCAAAATAAATAATAAATTGTATGTCAACGTTATCAGAAGTTAATGAAGTTAAAGGCCAATCAGTGATGGATGAGCTTCAATTTAATTATTTGGAAGTTCTTATAAAAGATTAAGTAAATCAAAATAGCCAATAACCTTTAAAATAAAAAAAAATAATATAAGTAAAGTGTAACTCTAGATTTAAACTGGATTGAGAAAACCACAATTTTAATATCATAGTCCCAGTAAAGGATAAGAAATGGATAGAAATGAAGAAAAAAAATAAAAAGGCTTGAAATCAAATAGAAAGGCTAGAAACAAACCCATTTGTAGATTAAGTATTTAGCATATGATAAATAATGTATTTCAAATCAGTGGGGAAAACATAGATTTTTCAATTGATGGTGCTGGGACAACTGGTTAAATATTTAGAACAGAGTAAATTTAGAGCCTATCTCACACTGTATATCAAAATAAAATTCCAGATGGTTTAAAGAGTTATATGTAAACAATGAAACCATAAAAGAACTAGAAGCAAATATATGAGAAATTTTAATTTTATCTTCGACTGGAGAAGGTCTTTCTAAGCATAAAAGCAAAGGCAGAAGTCACAAAGGAAAATGCAATAGATTTTTTTTAAATGCGATTATTAGAAAACATACAATTGTGAAAGGTCAACAAAGCAAACAAAAACAAAATTAAAGCGAAACACTAAATTTAGAAAAAACTACTTGTAACATATTTTTAAAAAGCCATGTAGAAATGAAAAGCAATGTCATATAAAAATAATTAAGGAGAGGCCAGCAGGTGGCATGATGGTTAAAGCACTGGACTCCCACATGGCTGACCACAGTTCAAGTCCTTGGCCCAACGGCTTGAAAATCATACTGGATACATGTGTATGCATGCCCAAAATTCTAAAATGAGAATGGAGGAGAAAGGTTTGCAGAATGGCCATGGCCCCTTAGAGGTATTTTCTCACTTTCCCTCTCTCTGTTTATCTCGTGAGAGAGGTTTTGCATGAGTTACTAGATAGAATATGTGCCTTCCTTTGTTAATCTATAAGTACGTTTTTGCAAACCATCAAATTAGTATTATATAATGCTAACATTATCTATTTGTATGCATTACTCCATACCTATGATTACGGTTCATCAAGAGAAAGGCAATACCTTACTTTTGTCTGCAAGCCCAGTTCCTAGTACTGTAACTGTCAAGTAGTATACATTCAAAAGATATTACATTGAGTTACTGCTGAAGTGTTTTCTAAATAAATTTTTTCAAAAATGGAGCTGATTTCAATAGGGAGCCAAACAGTATAAGATCAGATAGTATAAGAAGACTGAAAAAAGAAAAAAAGACTAATGAGAGTTCACTGTGTCCTTCTTTCCATGACATACCAAAAGCTTTCTCAGGATTAAGTTCAGTGAGTCACCCTACAAAAACCCATGCATGTACTAATCTTTCTAAAAATCCAAAGAAATATACTTACAGATTGTGCCCCACAATTTATCACTTATGGTTTATTATTTTTCAATTAGTTCTCAGTTATCATCTTTCTTCTGACTCATAAAATGCTGAACTCTATTACGGGAAGAGGCCATATATTATTCTAGTAGTTATCCTACTATGTCTTTGGCTAAACAACTTAATTATTTAATAAATATCAATATATACAAATTTTACTTATAGCTTTGAATAAGTCTCTATTTAAATATACACATTTCTCTTCATAATTCTCTAGGACAGAGGGTCTACTCCAATTTCCTCCTTCTCCAATCACCATCAAAAATAGCTGAAATGTACAGAGCATTACATAAATATATGTACTTTGTGAGTAAACAATATTATCTAATCAAAAATACAGAGGTTTACTGTAATTCTTCTAGCTGTTCCAGCCCAAATCTTTCTGAATTTTCATGAACTAATGAAGACAGTGTTGCTCCACATTTCTAGTTAAGAGTATATAAATATATTTAAGTTAGCATATCCCCCATCAAAAAATTAACAATTTTCATTAATAAGTATCCAATAGTAGGTCTTTTTGCTATAGGGCACGTGTGCTCGCCAGACAGACAGAGAGAGACAGAGAGACAGAAAGCAAGAAATCACCCCCCAAGGGGGATGGCCACGCCACAATCCCTTCTCCTCCATTCTCCTCTTGGGATCTTGGGCAGACACGCACACGCACCCAGCGTGAGTTTAAGTCACGGGACTGGAACTGCGGTCAAGTACATGGGAGATCAGTGACATAGCCATTACGCTAACTGCTGGTCCCTCCAATAGTAGGCTTTTTTTAATCAAATCATGAGAGGAGGCACTAATAAAACTATTTCTAGTGAAGCCATTTTTTACATAGAGCTCAGTATACAAGTCATCCAAAACCACATCCTCTTCTCTATTGCTAACATCTATTTACTACCATAGTGTTTGATATATTTCAAATTTTTCTAATAAGCAACTCAACCTCCTATAGGTGGAAATAAAATAATGAAATTTAAATTATTCAATGCCAGAAATGAAAAACATCTTTTTCTCCTTCTTATGTCTTTGTTTCACAAAACTCTTACCAGACAGTCCATGCAAACAACTAAAAACAAAAAATTATATGGTGTAGTTAATTGAAAAAATGCTTTTGCTGCACACAGAAATTGACACTAAGTGCTGTATTAGCAGGAAATCAGTGATTTTCAATTGACATTGCACAGGAAATCGTTTAGTGTCAATTGATATTAAATGGGCAAAATTGTACTGAATTAGTACAAAATGATTTGGTGGAAAAAAATGTGCTTCCATTAGGTGACTTGATATTAAGTGGGCTCAAATGTAATAAGTTTTAGAGGTCACTAGTCAACAAAAATCAGGGCATGCTATCCAACCCTGAGTACATCAGACGGCTTGCTCTTAATACCCTTATCAAAAAAGAAGTTAGTGTCATATTATCATGACAAAATTGTCTTCCTTTGAGCTTTCAAGGAAGGTAGGAAAACTCAAATTGTTTAAATGAGCTAAATTAACCAGTGCTAAGAACCATGACTTCTTAGGCCTATTTGGGGGTCTTAATTCTTTAAAACTATATATTTTATAAAATATTTGACATGAAATAAAAGACAAAATAATAGCATCTGTTTTATTTAATATGGTCCAGATTGAGTCCTCCCTATAAAATGGCCATGAGAGTAAGTACACAATAAATTATTGGTTGAATGAGTGATATAATTAGATATTATGAAGAAGTAACTTCATTGGTGTTTTAAAAGCACTATGTTGTTTTTGTTTTTTGTTATTTTGTTTCTTTGGAGAGGTTTTGACTATAGGGCATGTGCACTTGCCAGAAAGACAGAGAGAGACAGAGAGACAGAAAGCAAAAAATCATCCCCCAGGGGGACGGCCATGCTGCAATCCCTTCTCCTCCATTCTCCTCTTGGGATCTTGGGCACGCATGCACACATGCCCAGCATGAGTTTAAGCACCAGGTATGGGATTCAAACCACAGTCAAACACATGGTAGGCCAGCAACATAGCCATTACACCTGCTGCTGGTCCCAAAAGCACTATGTTTTTAAGTCTTGATAATGGAGAGGTACATGCGTGAAGGAAGAATCAGAAGGAGGTATGTTATGGAGTCACTACAAAGAGAAAAAAATTACATCAATTGTTAAGGATATTTGCTGGGGATAGAAATGGAAATGTATGAAGTACAGAATACTATAAAATTCACGTTACGTAGTAATACAAAGACAATAAATGGTTTAGAAGACCTAAACAGAATACTCTATCCAAAGACAAAATATACTCAAGTGCACATGGGATAGGCCATATGTTAGGGGGCAAATTAAATCTGCCTTATTTTAAAAAGGCAGATAGTTCTGTGTTATGAATGTGTCCCCAAAAGTTCATGTGTTGGAAACTTAACCCCCAATGCACGGTGTTAACAGGAGGGATCTAATGGAAAGTTTTTAGATCATGAGAGCTTCCCCCTCATAAAGAGAGTAGTGTCTTCGATTTAAGAGTGGGTTCATTTAACAGATTTGGCCCCCTCTTACCCTCTCTCATGTGCTCTCTTGCCCATGTGATACCTTACCATGTAATAGTGAGAGTGTTCTCACCAGAGACAGTTACTTGATCTTTGACTTCCCAACTTCCATACTTGTGAGCCAAATAAATTTCTTTTCACTATAAATTACACTGTCTGTGGTGTTATAGCAGTATAAAAATGAACTAGGATAGATATCAAAGTATATTCTCTGTCCACAATGAGATAAAGTTAAAAATCAGTAACAGGAAAATAGGAAGCTATGTACAGAGGTGCATGTCTATAGTCCCGTGACTTGGGAGGCTGAGGAAAGAGAATCATGATTTTAAGGTAAGCCTGGACAACATTTTAAGAACCTATCTCTAAAAATGAAAAGAAACAGGAAATTTCATAGGCTTATAGAAATTAAGCAATACACTCTTAAACAAATAATGGATTGAAAACAAAATCACAAGGGATATAAGAAAATACAAAGAGATAAATAAAAACAGAATAGTTCTGTCCCATAACAAATATTCCAGAAAACCGAAAAAGCAGTGCTAAAGGGAAAATTTATAAATAAATGCTTACTTTTAAAAACAGAAAGAGGTGGCCCCATAGTGCAAAAGTAAGCCACTGCACAGAAGAAGCCAGATCCTACATAGATGACTGGCATCTGAGTCCCTCCACATTGTCTTTATGACAGGTATGGACAAGTATGTATGCCAGGATCCTGATCAGATGGAGTATTGGGGAAAAAAAATTACTGTCACATGACTAGGCCCTACTGGAAAATTCTCTTTTTCTTTTTCTTTCTCTCTCTCTTTC
>NW_006199107.1:1757576-1781586 GCF_000334495.1 Tupaia belangeri chinensis
TCAAGTATACAGGACCATGCACTCTGTCGCAATATGAAAACAAAACAAAACATAATCTCAAATTGGCAACCTAACTTCACAGCTTAAAGAACTAGAAAAAAACAAAAATAAAAAATCAACCAAAAACTAACAGAAAGAAGGGAATTAATTAAGATTATAGCAGAGATAAATAAAATTGGTAATAAAAAATAATAAAAGAAACAAAACCAAAATTTGGTTATTTGAACAAAATCAATGAAATTGATAAATCTTTTAGTTAAATGTACTAAGGATAAAAGAGAAGACGCAAATTACAAATATCAAAAACAAGAGTGCGGCCATTACTACCAGTTCTACAGAAACAAAGAAGATTGTAAGAAAGAATTATTAGCAACTATATATCAACAAATTGGATAAGCTAGCTGTAACAGACAAATGCCTAGAAACAAAAACTGACCAAGGCTAAACAATAAATAAATAGAAAATCTGAACAGACCTATAATTAATAAGGAGATTGAATTGGGATTCAAAAACCTCCCGAAAAAGAAAAGCCCTGTATCTTCGCTAGTGAATTCTACCAGTAATTTAAAGGAGAACATAAATTCTCAAACTTCTCAAAAAAAAAAATTTGGAAAGAATGGAATACTTCCTGACTGATTCTATAAGGCCAGGATTAACCTGATACAGGAGCCAGACAAAAACAACAACAACAAAAATCCTATAGACCAATATCCTTACAAGCATTGGTGATGAGTGAAAATCCTTAACATTACATCAGCAAACTAAATTCAGCAATGTACTAAAAGGATTTCACACCATGATCAAGTAGGATTTGTTGCTGGAATGTAAGGACTACTGTAAAAATCAATCAGTAAGATACACCTCTCAGAGTAAGATTTAAAGGAATAGCCACATCTAGGTACAGTTATGTATTTTTCATACTAATTTTCACCTATTAGTTGCTGCTTAAAGTCCTTCCCTCCCTACCTTAATTTTCAATATATTTATATTTCTTCCTGAAGTCTACTAGCTTTACAGTTTCATTTGTGCTTTAGCCCATTTTAGCTTCAGATAGTCTTGTGAGATGATTTTTATTTTAATCCATCAACTAGGTTCCATTTCAATATCCCTATTTGTGTTATGATTCTTGAATTTAGATTCGGATGGATACGGATTTAATATCTGTTTGGTGGCTTATTGTGCTTGTGACTGGTCAGTTTTCTTAATCTCATATTCTTTGTTTCTAAAATAGGCAGAATTACAGACTTCTAAGTGAATAATTGTGATATTTTACAAAGAATGCTGAACATTATTCTTGTCATTAGTAAGAACTCAATAAATAGTAATTATCATAACCATGCATTATTCTTCCATCAAATTTCTCTGTGTCGTCCATTTGAATAGGGACATCATTCCCTTAGCCCTTAAATATTTTCTGGAAATATAGGTCTATTGTAGTTTTATTGTGAGCTGCCTCTGATAATCAAGCTAAATCTTATTTTGGAATGCTTTCTTCTAATTCTAGAAAATACTGTGAGCATTTACAGTAAAATTCTATAAAGGTTAGGGGTCCAGCAGAGAACTTTTTTTTTTCCATTCTCAGAGCCAACTTTGAAAAAGAAAAGTCATTTCTTCAAGCCCAGCGATTATCATGAAGTATTAACCATAAGGATTTATTTTTTGGAGGTAAGGCAAGGATAAGGGCAAGTAAAAAATAAAAAAGTTTCCCTATCATGTTGTTACAAATATTTTAAATTATAGTAAAATATGAATAAACTAAAATTTATCTTAAGGACTTTTAAGTATACAGTTGAGTAGCATTAAGCATATTCATAGTGTTACGAAACTATCACTACTATCTCCAGATTTCTTTCATACTGCAAAACTGAAACTCTGTACCCACTAAACAATAATTTTTAATTTCTTTTTCCCCTGAAGCCCTTGACTATAGCCATTCTATTTCCTGTCTCTATGGTTTTAACTACTTTAAGTATCTCATATAAACAGAATCATACAGTATTTTCTTCTAATGTGGCTTATTTCATTTAGCATGATGTCCTCAAGTTTACCCATATTGTATTAGATGTCAGAATCTCATTCCTTTTGAAGACTGAATAATATTTCATTGCACATATATCACATTTTATTCATTTATTTATGAACACTTGGATTGCTTTCACATTTAAGCTACTGTGAGTAATGCTCCTACAAAAATAGGTGTACAAATATCTCTTCCAGACTCTACTTTCAATTCTTTAAAGATATATCCAAAGGTGGAATACATAGATAATTTAATTTTTAATTTTTTGAGGAACCACTGTACTGTTTTACACAGTAGCTATATACCATTTTACATTCCTACCGAAAGTGTACAGTGGTTTCATTTTCTCCACATTCTCGGTATAATTTGTTATTGTTATTGTTGTTTAGTTTTTGATAGTAGCCATCCTAATGACTATGAGTTGGCATCTTATTGCTGTTTTCATTTGCATATCCTACATTATTATTGATGTTGTACATCTTTTTATGTCTTTTCAACAGATGGTTCTTTGAAAACTGAATGTCCAGAAACAAAAGAATAATGTAGAACCCTTCATGTAAAAAATTAACTTAAAATAGATTTATGCCATTTCTCCGAGGATGATATACATTTTAAAATTAGTTTTGTTTGTTTGTTTGTTTGTTTGTTTTTGAGTATTCAGAAGTTCTTTCTATATTCTGGGTAGTAATGCCTAATAGACATAAGATTAGGAATTTTTTTCTCTCATTCAGCGAGTTTCCAAGTTACTCTGCTGAAAATCTTTTCATATACATTAAAAAAACTTTCAGCAACTGATAGGTGAAAATTAGTATGAAAAACACATAACTGTAGCTAGATGTGGCTATTCCTTTAAATCTTACTCTGTGAGGAGTGAATTTGGGGTTTGTTTTGTTTTTTTTTTTTGATTTTGGTTTTTGGGTTTTGGTGGTTTTTCTAGATATACCCACTAGAAAACATAAATTCTTCAAGATTTTACTACAGAAAATTCTACTTTAATTTCTAAACAGCACAAATGAGTTGAATAATGACTCAATAATTAGTTATCCTAACTATAGACTACATAGTTATTCAAACAATGATGTTTCACACAAGTGTTGCCACTATCTCCATAGTCATACATTACTAAGTTACAGTCAGCTGTATATATTAAAAAAAAAAAAATCTTTTCCGGGTTAAAGTTCCAATATAAGGGTAGGCATAATTATTAAAATCACAAGGTCAAAGACTTATAAGGGAAATCTGTGTGAGTGAGGTCTTAGGTTAGTTAACATACTAATCCTAAACACATTTGTTAAGAACAAGGCAAATACTCCAAGCTTCATTCTGAAGGTACTCATAAACCCAATTAACAATTGCTAATAACAAAGCTCATTCCTTATACTCATGATAACACTAGGGGATACTGTAAGAGCTAATAAAAAAAAAAAAAGAAAAGAAAAGAAAACTGGTTTGGCCACACAGCTTTTACAATCTAAATAAGAAGTTAAAAATAAATAAATAAATAAATAAATAAATAAATAAATAGAAACATAATCTGCCACAGTAAGCATCTTGCACATATTTATTCAGTAAATTACTACATATGAGCAATGAAATAACATACATCACTTACGGAGTAGACTAAATTCATCCCACAGAAGACTTTTTAAATATTTTTGTTATTGCACAAATCATCTTTTTCCTTGAATTTTTGTTATAAAAACCAAGGTCTATTTTTCTGAAACGAGTTCATCCCAAGATGTAAATAATGCATCCAAATTATAGAAATCACAAATTTCACAAGAATCTGTCTTTGATAAATTATTACCATTGTATTATATTCAAAGGAAACACTAAAAATATTGACATTTAAATTATTTTGTAATTCTAAAAATTATGTTACCATCAACATTTACTTAACACATCTGCAATATAAAATTGGCACAATACAAGATTTAACATTTTAATACCTTATACAGCTTTTACTCATTGTATCATGTTTCTGTCTATTTCAAACACTCTCTCATCCTTTTGTTTACTTTATTTTATTTATTTATTGCAGTCTTTTACTAAGATAACTGACTTCTCTAACATCATTACTGGATAATATCTCATCGAACTGTTATTGTATACCCTTGAGTAGGAAGAGATCACATCTCTAGTAAGGTCAATGTAAGCAATTTTAAAAAACTGATTAAAACTTAAAGTATGCTAACACAATGAAAGTACCTAGAATGAGGGAGATGACAGTCCCACTTTCATCAGCTTTGATCAGATGACATGATCAATACTGTGCTACAGAATGACTTAAGGACATGATAATATAGGTTTTCTTAAGGTTTTTGCCACAGAGAGCATGCACTGGCTGAAGAGAGACAGTGAAAGAGAAAGTGAGAAATCACCCCCCATGGGGGATGGCCACTCTGCAAACTCTTCTCATGTCCTGGGATTTGGGGCTTACATGTACACACACCCTGTGTGATTTTTCAAGACTCCAGGTCCAGGACTTGAGCTGTGGTCAGCCATGTGGGAGTCTAATGCCTTAACCACCATGCCACCTGCTGGCCCTGAAACTCTGTAAGATTCTAAGAAAGGGGGCAAGGAAGGTTGCAAGACCAGAACTACAATAAAGAAGGTCTGGTACAAGGAATCGAGGTGTTTGATTAGGATTTGAAGAGCAGGATCCTAATCAGGATTTGAAGAACAACTGGAATGAAAAAGTTTTCAAATATTTGAAAACCTCAAGTCAGATTTACTTTATAGGTTTTCAAAGAATATACTTAAATAATGGGTTCAGAATACTGGATATAATTTCAATTCAAGGTATATAAGATTTTTTTTTTCCTTAAATTGCCAATGGATGCATGTGCTTGCCAGAGAGAGAGAAAGGGGGTGGGGGGAGGGACAGAGGAAGGAAGGAGTGAAGGAAACAAAGCACTTCTAGTGGGATATAGTCACACCATCATTTATTTCCTTCATTTATCCTTTTTCATAGGGTCTTTGCACACACACGCAATGTCATGTATTTTTCAAGCTACCAGGATCGGGTTGGAAGTGCAGTACATCATGTGGAATCTGGCTTCCAAAGCACTGTTCTTGACAACTGTGCTAGTGGACCAACCTTAAAAGAATTGCTTACCAGTGATATGTGTCACTTTAGACATTAGTGAGCAAAAGGAGACAGGAGGTGTTTATGCACAAAATGGACATTTGGCCTAGATTACATTTAAAGTAAGTTTTACCATATGATTCTAAGATTATTCTCAAAACTGAAAAGTAAAATATTTAATATTGATGAATGATGGATGTTTTTCTGACATTACTTGGAATCTGCAGTTGTCAACTTATTATTATGAGAATTTTATTAGCGAAATACTTTTTAAAGTTGTTTATTTTCCCAATTTAAGCATTTTATAAAATGACTATTGCTTTTTGAAAGCTGACTTTCGGGGACCAGCAGTTAGTGTAATGGCTGTCGCTGGACTCCCACGTAGTCGACCACGGTTCGAGTCCCGGACCCGGTGGCTTAAACTCACGCCGGGCGCGTGTGCATGCGTGCCCAAGATCCTGAGAGGAGAGTGGAGGAGTAGGGATTGCGGCATGACCATCCCCCCGGGGGGTGATTTCTCACTTTCTGTCTCTCTGTCTGTCTGTCTGGCGAGCGCATGCACCCTATAGCAAAAACCTCTCCAAAAAAAGTTGACTTTCAAATCATGGTTACAAGGGCTAAGGTGAGGATGGAGATGTTAGTCAATATTAAAAACATTTTATTAGGAGGAATGTGACAGAAATCCATTTTCATAACATGGTGACTGTAGTTAAAAATGTATATTTGAAAATCGCTGTTAATAGACCTTAAATGTTCTTACTAGACACATACATACACACACAAAGTATCTGAATTACCGATATGTTAATTAACTTGATTTAATAATTTTACAATGTATATATAGTGTAGAAATATCACCTTGCAACCAGTAGTTAGCGTAATGGCTATGTCATTGGACTCCCAAGTAGTCGACTGCGGTTCGCGTCCTGGACCCAGTGGCTTAAAACTCACGCCAGGCGCGTGTGCGTGCGTGCCCAAGATCCCGAGAGGAGAATGGAGGAGAAGGGATTACAGTGTGACCATCCCCCCTGGGGGGTGATTTCTCGCTTTCTGTCTCTCTGTCTCTCTGTCTGTCTGGCGAGCGCAAGCGCCCTATAGCAAAAAACCTCTCCAAAATAAATAAATAAATAAATAAATAAAACTTAAAAAAAAATATCACCTTGCACACTATTGATGTATACGATTTTTTTAATTAAATAAAGACACTTTTTTGTTTTTACTTCAAGTGCTGTATGACCTGACAAAGTGCTAAATAACTCACTGAGAGACTCATTCATTCAACAACCATTTATTTAGAGCCTGGTAGTACCAAGAACTGCAAGGTAGAACACAACAAAAGGGAACTAGGGCCCAACCACCATGGCACAGTAGTGAACAATGCTTTGTGATACTGAACCCATATGGGAAAGTCTTGAGTTCGAGTCCCAAGGTTTCCCTGTACACTCCAATGTTTCTCTGTATGCTCCCATATATGTCAGGTCAGAGCATGAAGAACCTGTTAGGAGTGACTTTCTCTGTCTCTCTCTCTCTCTCTCAGAATAAATAAACTGTTAAAAAAGAGAAAGCAAGAGTAAATAAGACAAGGTGTATGCCTATAACTAGAGAAGGCAGGCACACACAAATGATCATTTCAAAGTGTTGCTTCTTACTATAGAAGCTGATGCCCTAGGATCACACTGGAATGATATTTAATTGTCCCAGGAGAATCCAAGACTTAACAGAGGAGGTAATATTTGAAATGGGTTTTAAAAGACTAATTGGAGGGAACCAGCAGTTAGCGTAATGGCTATGTCGCTGGACTCCCACGTAGTCGACCGCGGTTCGTGTCCCGGACCCGGTGGCTTAAAACTCACGCCGGGCACGTGTGCGTGCGTGCCCAAGATCCCGAGAGGAGAATGGAGGAGAAGGGATTGCGGCGTGACCATCCCCCCTGGGGGGTGATTTCTCGCTTTCTGTCACTATGTCTCTCTCTGTCTGTCTGGCGAGCGCACGCGCCCTACAGTGAAAATCTCTCCAAAAAAAAGAAAAAAAGACTAATTGGATTTCACCAAATGAAGTATGGGAAAGAGAGTGATATTTCAGACAGAAGTATCATGTGCTCTGAAGCCTAGATGTACATGGAGCATTTAAGAAACATGACAAGAAATTTGGTAAGACTGAAGTAGAAGGCATATGGTAAAGAAAAAGGAAGATAAGACTAAAAAAGTAGATTGTGATTAAATATAATGTAAACCATTAAAGGGAATTTGGATTTAACCTTGAGCACAAGGGAAAATGTTTCATGAACAGATCTGCGTTTTTAAAAAAATTATGAGCACCGTGTATAAGATATTCTCATTTTTTCAAATAATAATTGTTGCTTGCAGACATACTTCTGGAGGAGCTGAATCCTCCATCTACTGGTACCAGCAAATGTAAATTAATAGGCACCAGATAGCAGCATAGGGTATCTAATTCTTTATAGTATCCATTCCTACTTCTGAATCTGTATTTTTGACTTAAATAATTCCTTTATTGAGAAATCTCATTAAATGAATGAGCACTATTTGGACTAATTAGTGTAAAGTAGATTGTAATGAGAATCCTCATTTTCTAAAGAGGTAAAGCCCATATTGGCACATAATAGGGAAAAAGCAGTTAACTCAAGGAGAATTAAAACATATTTGGATAGTGACCAGAAGGTGGTGTGGTGATTCAGGTATTGGACTCTCACATGGTCAACCACCTTTTGAGTCTCAGACCTGAAGGCTTGAAATTCATGCCAGATACATGTGTGTGCATGCCCAAAATCCCAGGAGGAGAAAAGACTATCTAATGGCCATCCTCCCTGGGGGCGGGGTGGATATCTCACTTTCCATCTCACTGTCTTTCTCTGTCTCTCTTCAGCAAGTGCACATGCCCTATGACAAAAACCTCAAAAAAAATTTTTTAATAAAATGAAAGCTACAACCTTAAATCCAATGAACCTTTCAATATCTCTTGCAGGAGTTGCCACTTATTTTAACACAATAATATCTGTATTTGTACAACCCCAAAATTTGTAAAAATCATTTCATACTCATCATCTCTCTTCTATGCCTTGACCCTTACCATAATCACATGAAAAAAATTACAATTCCCATTTTACCAGAAATAAAACTGAGTAAAGTTAATCAATGTTAGAGCCAAATCCAAAATCTTAGTTTTTAGATTACAAAACCAATCCTTGGTTTGCGTTGTCACATTTCTCACCAGCTGACAAAATTAAGTAAGGGGAAGTTATAATCAAATGACTCTAATGCTGTTATCTGGAAAATAGGAAGAGCATGCAAATACTATAAACGAAATTGCATATTCGTTAAGTATACACTTTTTTTGAGAATTATCTTAGAAAGATTTATGAAAAGTTATGACCAATATTTAGTTTTATGGAGAATTTACACTGCAGAAGCTCTATACCTCTTTTCATGTTTAGGTTGATAATTTTGTTGGCAAGTGATTAGCTGGAAACACAAAAATATAGTTGGTAACTTAGGACCTAATAATTTCAAATTCCTCATAGAGAAATCAGTTTTATTTGCTCATGTAATCATAACTTTAAAATTAGACCCAAAGAGGGACAGTAGGAGGTGTAGTGGTTAAGTTGCTGGACCACAGTTCCAGTCCTGAATCTGGAATCTTAAAAATCATGCCAGGCACACATGCATGCATCTCCAAAATCCTGACATGAGAATGGAGAAAGGATTATGGTGTGGTCATCCCTCTGGGGAGTGACTTCTCACCTTTCCTTTCATAGTCTCTATCTCTCTCCAGTGAGCACATACATGCTATGGCAAAAACTTTTAAAACAATGAAGTAAATTAAACACAAATAATTGAATACTCAGCAGTGAAACTGCTAGAGTAGAAGGTCTCTCCCCCTATATTTCCTAAACTATAATGACTTTGCCTGGATTATGAGAATAAAGAGGTTTTTCTCAGAGAATTTATTCTAGCAGATCAAAGAGCTATCTTTTCTCACTATCCACCATTTCTCTCCACAGTCCTCAGTCCAGTCCTTTGAGTTGTCTCCGCTATTTAGTTTAATCTCCTCCAAGACACTATTGGAGACTGAAACCACACTATTCAA
This sequence comes from Tupaia belangeri chinensis, assembly GCF_000334495.1. NCBI lineage: Eukaryota > Metazoa > Chordata > Mammalia > Scandentia > Tupaiidae > Tupaia > Tupaia belangeri. The sequence continues at coordinate 1,766,792 of NW_006199107.1, forward strand.
GTATTATGAAGCTGAAAAGAAGGCAAAAGTCTAGGGAGAGCAGTACAAGAATTTGTGATACACAGAGGATTGTAAAGAAGAGCTGACGCTAGCAGTTTCTTTTAAAGCACAATTTAGTGGTACGAATACTTACAACCCTACAACAATATACTCTATGCCATCAATGAAGAAAAAAGTAACTACAAAAACATTATGTTCACTTTTTATAAGAGTAAAATTTGTTAAGGTTCGTACATAAAAAGTTTCCAATGGATCAGTTCATTTGCAAATTAGAAGCTGAAATCTGCCACATGCAGAGGGAAATTTTCACTTAGGTCTTGAAAAAAAATAGAATAGAAACACCTTTATTTATTTATTTGTGCAACAATGAGTCTAGAAACAACTATCCAGTTTATTTTCCTAAAGTCGGAAATAGAAATAGTTTGGTTGAGTACACTCCAAAACATTCTTTTATCTTTCTCCCTTTAGATCTTTCTGATTTGATCTTGAAAAACCTACTATTAGTAATTCACAAACTAGCTAAATTCAGCATATATGCACATTCCTATCAGAAAAAAAAAGCATTTCAGATTCCCCCTTTAAATTAAAAATCTAAACTTTATTACACAGTGAAATACAAGTTAGGTAAGATCTACCCAAAATCTATACTTACATACTTCTTCCAAACTAGAAAAATGCATACAACAACTTTAAAAAGTTACATATTATATATACTTTATCATCATACTTCATTTCTGTATCCAATCAATAAAAAGTATGTGAAGAAAATAAAAAGAGACTAAGGCCGACCCATAGCCTAGTGGCTAAGAGAGTCTGATCCCTAATGGCTAACTGCAGTGCAAGTTCTGGTTCTGAAAGCTTAAAGAACACATCTGGTGCATGTGCAAATCCCAACAAGACAGAACCATGGAGGAAAAAGGATTGTAGTGTGATCACACTGCATTGGGGCTGTGTGTGTGGGGGGTTGTTCTTTCTCCCTTTTGTCTTTCTGTGTCTGATGAGTACATTACCCTCTGACAATTAGGGGGAAGGAAAAAAGAAACTGAATAAAAGAACAAAAAAAGGAGCTATTTTTTTTTCCCATTATAAGTGTTGTAATTTAAAATAGAGTTTTGAGTTTTAACTCAAAGATAAAATAATTAACACAGGATGCATTGTTAGTAAAGATATTTACTAACTTCTCTCTTTACAACCTCTGGTTTTCCCAGTTTTGAAAGGCATCTTCCTAGAAAGGCATGTCCTTTTCCTTGCCTTAACCCTGAAAATATTGTTTCTGCTCCTAACCTCTCAGAATGGCGATGGTGGTGGGCTAGTGGTGTTGACCTCAGAACTATTGCTGCTCTGCATGAATACTGTCTGTACGTACTACAGAAGGAAAATGGTGTGCCTATAAGGAGGAGGAAGAACATTCTTCACCGATCAGTTTCAGCCAGCAAAGTGATACACCCAAAAAACACATGAAAGAAAGCATAAAGTATACAAGTATTTCTTCTAATAGATGTTAATCTTAATAAAATATCCTCATAACACACAAAGAACCACAAAAGACTCTATAGGACCTAACATACAGTTTTCTGTAAGGACAAGGACCCATTGATTAAGTTAGAGACGCTAAATTTTCTTCCTCAATTTCTCTGTATCTAATGCCAACAAACTATAAAACATGTGCCATATAATCATTCTTACAGATGAGTATAAACAGAAATATATACTTCATATGCACATATATAAAATGTTTTAAAAGTGTGGTGATGAGGATTCAACTAACATATGAATCACCAATTTTAGTTGAAAGAATGCTAATTTTTCTCAAAGTTTCTCCATCTGGCTCAATGATAAGTTACATGAGGTACAGATAAGATAAAACTTTACCCAGAAAAATAAACTTTCAACTCAGTTACTTTTACTGAATCAAAACTTCATTATTTACAACTACATGTGTTGGGATTAGCAGCAAATTAGAGGTGCAAATGTCAGATAGTTCTGGATAATGGGCAATAAACATTGACCCAGAAATTATGGAAAAGATTCTCATTGAAAAAATGCCTTCAATATGTGTCAGAGGCTAAGTCAGCAATTACGTCACACTTAGACCTAAAAAGCTAAAGGTTTCAGTTTGTAAGAAGGAGAGAAATGGATTCTTAATCAATCCTTCAGCAGCATTCAATTCTATAAAGTTGTTTGTCAGAAGGAAAAACACTTCTTCATGTTCTGCACCTGGAATTTTTTTGGTTTTTTTTGAGAGATTTTTGCTATAGTGTGCATTCGCTCATTGGAGAGATAGAAAGAAACAGAAAGACAGAAAGTGAGAAATAAATCCCTGGCGGGGATGGCCACACCACAATCTATTCTCTTCTCAGTATCCTAGGTAGGCATGTACAAGCACCTGGTGTGAATTTTGCCATAGGGCGGGCGCCACCACGCCCATGCACCTAGTGTGAATTTTAAGCCTCCGGGTCTGGAACTCAAACTGCAGTCAACAACATGGGAGTCCAGTGATGTGACCATTATGCCATCTGCTGGCCCCAGAAATTGTTTTCAAATGGGCTTAATAATACAGTATCAATTCCATGGCCCTAAAGTAAACAAACACAAATTCTCAGCAATCACTGAACCATCTGTACATGTCTTTGCATGCTAAAGGAATCTCGCTAGCTAGCTTAACCTCAACTAAAAGTCATGATGACTTAACAGGGTAAGGCAACCTAAGAATTTATATGTACATGATTTCCTGAGGCTGCTTGAAATTATATAAACAGTTTTTATAGGTATTATACATACTAAGAAGAAGTATTATTTATCTCGTCCCTTAATTCATATTAGCCAATGCAGTTTATGGAATGACTTTCAAGAAAACCACTTTCATTCATATAACAAACCCTGTTCTCCTTGCTATGGGCAATGTCACAATGACAAAATCCCAGTCAACATGAAAACTCAGAAAATAATTACTAAAAACAAACACAAATATCTATTATAGTGTGAGTTTTTAGTGATAAGCAAAACAGAAGTCTTCTAGCACTTCTTCCTCAGATATTCACAGCACAAATGCCAAGAGTTGATTCAGACCTCCCAACTTAAAATTTAATTATTTGCTAGCACATACTTTAGATGGTATCTGTTTTTCCACAATGTAGTGACATGTTAATATAATGCAAATCCAACAATGTAGTATGATAAAGGAATTTCATCAATAATTTCTTCTTCTTTCTCTCTGAACATATTTGTCATTAACTTTGAGGTGATTTACAAGTTTTGAAGTAATTCTGTGCATTTCTTGTATCTGTTTTTGCTATGAGGAGTACAACTCTCAATGCTGCCTTTGTCATTTTGATCTTTTCACTGCTGGCAACAAGAGTCATCTATTTTATACCAGAAAGCATTTAAAATGACAAAAAAAGCTTTAATAGTTTCCTTTGATTATTTCTCAAAGTTTGAGAAAAGACAACACAGAAGAAACTAGAAGGAAAAAGGACTGCTGGTATTCATCACTGGGCTTTCTATTTGGATTTTCCAAACTGTATGTACGAAATCCTTATAGCTGCATGTTCACTTTTCACATATTAAATGTACATTTTATTGTTGCAGAATATTGCTCAGTATTAGTATTTATAACATTCTGTAAATTATTTGGTTTAAATGGTTACCAATATTTTTATATTTCAATGAGCCTATTTTTAACTACTGATATATTTTTGTGAAGTGAGAAGAGAATACAGAAGTAACAACAAATGAGGTAAAATTGAACAAATAGAAACATTCTGCAAGTTCTGTAAAAACATATAAACCATGATATATCCTACGTTATATCCTACTAACTGATTGGGGGTTAAAAACAAATAGTCCTTATAATATATGTACGTGAACTTGAGGTACAAAAGTTTACGAAAATATAATGACTTATACTTTAAGACTGTGAAATGTGAGCAAAATTATTTCATTGCCTTTTATCCTCTAAAACTATCAAAGTCAAAAAAGCCCTTGCTAAATTTCTAGGAAGTGTATTCATGTTGGGTAAATTCACTTGACAAGTAGTGATGATGTAAAGTGATTGAATGTATAAAATTTTTTAAAAAGTTAAAATATTTTAAAAATTTGTTCTAAGCTAAGTAATTGAGAAACTTTCAAGAATAGCAACCCAATCATAAACAATCCTCTTTGCTTTCATCTGAGACTGAAAAACATGCTTATTCCAAATACTTATTACAAAACATTATGAAAAAATACCATCCATACATTCAGTGGATCTCTTGGGTAATGAAACTCGGAAGCACAGTTCAGTCTACATAAATGTATGTTTCCTTAGTTTGAAATGGCTTGACTGGCATCTGAAAGGAGACTTCTTTAAAAGAACAATGGCTCAAAATAGCTATTGTATTCTATTTGAATACCATACTTATATGATTTCAGTAGGTTTCTTTCTCTTTTTTTTGAGAGATATTTTGCTATAGGGCACGTGCGCTCGCTGGAGAGAGAGAAAACTAGAAATCACCTCCCAGTGGGGATAGCCACACCACAATCTCTTCTCTCAGGATTTTGGGCACACTTGCCCATGCACCTGGCATGAGTTTTAAGCCACCAGGTCTGGGACTTGAACCACAGTCAACCATGTGGGAGTCCAGCAATGTAACCATTACACCATCTGCTGATCCCAGTAGGTTTTCTTTTAAATACTCATGATATTGGAGAAAACTCATACATGTGAGTGACACTTTAAGATACACGTGCTTTGGGACTAGTGGATGGTGTAATGGTTACGTAGCCTACATAGTTAACTGAGGTTTGAGTCTAGGCTCTGGCAGCTTAAACTCACACCGGGTATGTGTGCATATGTACCTAACGGCCAAGAGAAGGGATTTGCAATGTGACCATCTCCTCTGGGGGATGATTTCTAGCTTTCTGTCTCCCTATCTCTCTCTGGTGAGCAACTGCACTCTAGAGCAAAAATCTCTCTTTAAAAAATAAGTAAATAAAAGATTCAAGCGTTTATGCTAGTTTCTCCACCTTGTAACGGCTGCTCACTGCAGTCACTGATAACTTCAAGCATATTGCAAAACGTGACACATAGGAAGGTTTGGAGCTAGAACCAAGAGAAATGAAGTGTATAGATATGAAAGATAGCTTCTTCCAAACCAATAGGTACTTTCTCTTTGTTTTGCCACTCATCAGTTCTTCATCTTTTTTGTCTAACTGCAGTATTGGGCAATCCTGAAGTGGTAATAACGTTGCTTCTACTCATTAAAGGGATATCATAATGCTTCAGCTTTCTGAAACACCAGATATTTCAGCCCAAATAACAATCTTCTATAGGCTTGTGTGGTGAGTACATGTGACATCAAGAAGGAACCTTCTCTGCTTCTACTGAGTATGGTTACTCTATGCATATTATAACCAAAATTCATCTTTAAAAGAATGAACTAAAAAGTGAAAACTATCGGGCCAGCTGGCAGCATATGGTGGTTAAGGTGGCTAGATCCTACTTGGCCAACTATGTAGTTCAAGTACTGGACCCGAAGACTTTAAAAATATACTGGGTGAGACTAGCAGGTCGCATGCTGTAAAGAAGATGGACTCCTACATGGCTGACTGTGAGTCCTGGGCCTGGCCACTTGCTTTCTTTCTCTCTCTCTCTCTCTCTCTCTCTCTCTCTCTCTCTCTATGTCTGTCTGTGAGTCCTTGGCGTGTCCACTTGCTTTCTTAATCTCTCTCTCTCTCTTTCTCTCTCTCTGTCTGTCTTAAGGGTGCACATGCCCTATAGCAAATTTAAAAATAATAATAGGGGCCAGCAGGTGGCTAGTGGTTAAGGGGCTGGATTCTCACATGGTTAATTGTTTTCAATTCCCAGAACTGGTGGCTTGAAATTCACTCAGGTGTGTGTATATGCATGCCCCAAATCCCAGAAGAATAGGACAGAAGATTGTGGCTTGGCCATCTTGACCCTGGGTGGGGATGGTGGTGATTTCCCACTTACCTTCTCACTGTCTTTCTCTGGAAAAGAAACTTAGAATTAATTAATTAATTAATAATAACAAATAAAATAATGATTTAAAAAAATAAGCACTGGGTATCTGTGCATGCTCAAAATTCCTAAAAGGAAAAATGGAGGAGAAGGGATTGAAATTGAGGTGCAGTCATACCCCATGGAGGCATGCTTTCTCATTTCCCCCCCTCTCTTTCTCCAATGAGCACACACACCCTCTAGTAAATGGAAAAAAATAAATAAATAAAGACTTCCTTCTAAAAATGGATTTACAGTAACTGATGTATGTATGTATTAGCTTACCTTTACACCTCTGTTTTTCATATATTTGCCAGCAAATTTACTCCAACCATACTGAATTATCTGTGAATCCATGATCTTGTCATATCCTTTTTTTTTTTTTCTAGGCTTTTGGACAAGCTGTTTCTCTTCTTCTCTTCATACAATACACAATACCCTCCACATTTCTACCTGCAGATAATTCCTATACACATCTTTAGTACTAGCTTAGCCATCTAGTTCCATAGAACATTTCCCTGAGTACAATTAGGTGCCTCTCCTGTATGATTATACTTCTATGGTTTTAATGTCTCCTTCACAACTCACGCTTAAATTCAATTCTCATTGTGATTATATTAAGAGGTATGAGCTTTAAGAGGTGATTAGGTCATAAGGGTTAGCCCTCAGGAATGAATTAATGCTTTTTTCACTGAAATGGATTACTTATCCTGAGCTTTGCCCTATCCCTACCACCCCCCTTACTCTTTGTCTAGTGAACTTACTTGCCCTTCCATCTTCTGTAATGAAATAACACAGTACAAAAAACCTGACCAGATGCTGGCATGATAGTCTTAGACTTCCCAGACTCCAGAATCACAGGCCAAATAAATCTGTATTTATTATATGTCCCGTCCCACTCAAAGTGATAGGCCCATGAATGAGCAGGGGTATAGAATAGAAAGCAAGACCATATGTACAATAACTAGATGTACATGTTTCTTTTAATAAATGCATATGGTTAAATTTATGTGAATTAGGGGCTATTAGATGGTGTAGCAGTTATATTACTGGACTCTCATATGGCTGACTATAGTTCAAATCCTGGACCCAGTGGCTTGAAACTCATGCTGGGCACATGTGTGTGCATACCCAAGATCCTGGGAGGGGAATGGAGAAGAGATTTCAGCATGGCTATCCCCTGGGGGGATGATTTTTCACTTTCCCTCTTATTGTTTCTGTCTCTCTATCTGTGGCAAGTGTATGTACCCTAAGGCAAAAACCTCTACAAAAAAAAATTTATATACATTAAATATGTTTAGGGAACAGCAGTCAGTGAAATGGCTATGTCGCTAGACTCCCATGTTCGACTGCCGTTCAAGTCCTGGACCCGGTGGCTTAAACTCACGCTGGGCACATGTGCATGCATGCCCAAGATCCCAAGAGGAGAATGAAGGAGAAAGGATTGTGGCGTGGCCATCCCCCCTAGGGGGTGATTTCTTGCTTTCTATCTCTCTGTCTCCCTCTGTCTTTTTGGCGAGTGCATGTGCCCTATAGCAAAAACCTCTCCAAAAATATTAAATATGTTTATATTAATTTATGCTTATAAATGAGATTATACTGTATTTTACCTTTTCATCATACTCATTATGTAATTCAAGAATTTCCATATTGAAAGCTAAAATACATTTTTACTCTCTGCTTAAATAATGTCAATGTCCTGGATGAGTCCATTATACTAAAATTCTGAATTAAACTTCTAAGAAATACACTATTATCTACAAAAAAAAAAAAAAACAGAAAAATATATGAAAATTGACTACTACAAACTGTATCTGTATTGGGATATGTTGCCAAGTTTTTATTTGGTTCAGTTGGTGGTTAGCTTCTCACTGTGCTAAAACAACAGCAACAAAAAAAAAACCTCTTTTTTCCACAAACTACTAGTGACTGTAATTTCAATTTTATTGGGCTTTCATGTTAAATTGTTTAAATTAGTTCCTTATTCTGTAAACACAATCATAGCCCATTGTCTCCCATTAGTCGATATATGCTTTATAAAATTAAATATTCAGAATTTTAACATGTAAGGCATTGAAATTTTCCACTTTTCACATAGCCAAGACAGAAAGCCTATGACTCAACTTATGAAGAAATAAACTACAGAGAAATAGCTGTGAAATTATTTCTTATTTTGATAAAAATATCAAACGATCTGTTTATAGTGAGCAATGAAAGATACATTTCAACTTTTGACATAAGTTATACTTTTTCATTTGTCTTTCCAAGGAAAGGTTGAAATAACCAATAGTCATATGGTGAAATTATTCTTTAAACATTGCTAATTTAAGCTTAATTGAAGTCAGAGCAGTTTTGTGAGTTTCTCTACAAAATTCTTAATATTAAAACTAAAGAATTTGGGTTCAGAGATATATGAATTGTCTGGGACTCTTGCAATTACTTAGTAGCAACATTAGAAAGCAAATCCAAATCTTTTCCCAGTCAATTTTTTTCATTAGAATAATATACTATATTCTGTTTCTAATTTCTCTGCAGTATCTGCATAGTTCAAATAAAAATTAATAATGCATAATTAATTATTTGGCCAAACAGGAGTAATATATAAGTTTACCATTTTCAGGCTAGCAATGGTTACTTGGATAATACAAACTGTGTTGATTTGACACGCTGATCTATACAAAACCTAAAACAAATAAATGAGAGTCTACAAATGGCTCTCAAGTTGGCTCCTATAGTGGTTATTTACATAAATATGACTATCATTAAAAGTAACACAGTCATGTTGAGTTTTCATAGTTCTTTATACTTTTCACATTCAGTAATCTATTCTCATCATGTTTTAACAGGTATCAAAAAATGTGTGAAAACTAATTATAAGAACTATGAGGACATGCCCAGTTCTCATGTTGAGGACCTTCAACCTCTGGGCTGAGTTTTTGTAGAAAGCAGAACTTCGACAGGAATGTATGCTTTCCTAAGAACACAAAAATATTCTAGGGAAATCTAGGAAAGAGACAAACAAAGTATGCTCCAGTTTTTTGAATATTTTTCTCCTATCACTAACATATATTGTCTCAGAGTACTTTTATTTTTCCTATTTACATTTAGTCACTTTACATCTTTACAGTGTAAAACACGTTTTTTGCCAGCATAAATACAGTATATATTAGTCAAGTCAAAGACAATACCATGTACACCATTATCAACAGATATCTTTTCATTTTTGCAATTACTCTCTTAAATCATCTGCTTTGGGAAAAACCAGCTGCCATATCATAAGAACATTTAAGGATCCCTGTGTGCTCGAATGAGGACTTTTTGGTAGAAACAAACTTTCTACCAACAGCCAACAAAGCATTGAGGCTCCTGTTAATAACCATGGAATTAGGGCGTTTCGGAAGCAAACCCTTTAGTCTCCAGAGGACCTACCAGTATCTTCACTGCAACCTATCAGAGACTCTGAGTTAGAACAATCCATTTAAGAAGCATCCAAATTCTTAACCCTGAGAAACTGTGAGATAAATGTTTATTTTTAACTGCTAAGTTTGGGGTAATTTGTTGTGACAATAGATAGCAAATACTCACTATGAGGAATCAGATAAATCATCTAGCATTCTGAATCTGTTTATTGTCTGTTACAATGACATCATAGAGATATTTGTACATAGTATTTTTTTCTAATACTTTCATTGTTTTTTAATAATTAATTTTAATTATCTGTACTTATTTTAGTGTTATTAATTTTATCCCCTTAGCTAATGAAGTAAATATGAGCTGGAAAAAGATGATAAATTGTCGTAAATTCCTGTGATTAATAATGATAATGTTGGGCTGATCTCATAATGGTTAAAGAAGCCGAATTCCACGTAATGGATCCATGGAAAGAGTACCAAATCCGGGTGGGTTGAAAAAACGCACTAGGTAGGTACCAGCAGTAAGTGTAAGGGCTATGTCGCTGGACTCCCATGTAGTCGACCATGGTTTGAGTCCTGAACCCGGTGGCTTAAACTCACGCAGGGCTGTGTGCCTGTGTGCCCAAGATCCTGAAAGGAGAATGGAGGAGAAGGGATTGCAGAGTGGCCAGCCCCTCCTGGGGGGGATGACTTCTCACTTTCTGTCTCTCTCCGTATTTCTGGCGAGGGCACATGCCCTAAAGCAAAAAAAAAAAAAAAACCCTCTCAAAAAAAAAAAACACACACACACACACACACACCCCAAGGATCTGTACATGAGTCCAAAATTATGACAGAATGGAGAAATGGTGGGGAAGGGACTGCAGCATGACCACGTCTCATTAAGAGATGCTTTCTCCTGGGACCAGCAGTTAGTGTAATGGCTATGTTGCTGAACTCCCATGTGTTCGACCCCGGTTTGAGTCCTGGACCCGGTGGCTTAAACTCACGCTGGGCACGTGTGCATGTGTGCCCAGGATCCCGAGAGGAGACTGGAAGAGAGGGGATTGCGGCATGGCCATCACCTCTAGGGAGTGATTTCTCGCTTTCTCTCTCTTGTTTCTCTGGCGAGTGCACGTGCCCTGTAACAAAAAAAGAGATGCTTTCTCCCTCTCTCTCTCTCTCTCTCTGTCTCTCTGGGTCTCTCTGGAGAGTGCAGGTGGACTCCGGTAATTTTTAAAATAATTATAATGTTACATTATTATAATATTAATGGCAGAATAATAAATGACATTTATTGGGCTTTTACTGTCTGCTAAGTGCAGTGCTTTTACATTTTCTATCTTCACAACAATAGTATAAGTTAGATATTAAATAGTTTCTATCCTCTCAATTCAGTGTGATCGCTGTGCTTTGTTTAGGTTCCCCTTCTCTGTGCCATAATCAAGAAAGTATATCCAAGCATAAAACATAATTCTTCATATGCAACAGAAAACGGCATTTGTTTTTAAATATATGTTCCTTCTTATTGTCTCATACATATTTCAGTTTATTTTTAAGAGCCTCGTCTCTCATATGGAACAATTTCATTCTTCAGTACTCTAGAAATTATATAGCAATTCCTTATCTTGTCATGAAAATCACAGATAAATCAAATAGTATGAAAGATACAAAGTCAAACAAGGTCCCTTAATATCTTTCTCCAGGCATACCTATGTTCTAGCCATACTGAACTGAATATCATTTCGCAAACAACCTCCTCTTAATGCTATGTTTCTGATTCTGTTTAAGAGAACCAGCTTTAAGGTAAATTAAGTTCAACTTCTGATACAACTAGTTTATGGAGCAAATTATACTTGAATCATCTGGGTCTTCATCTTGTCATTTTCAAAGTAATAATAATACAGAATCTACTTCAATAGCATTACTGTGAAAAATAAACTGTGTATGGGATACCTTCAAAAAGTAAATGGAAAATGCAATTATGAAAAGTAAATAGAAAGTGCATATTATGAAAAAAACATATTATGTGCATGGATTTAAAATAATTTTTGCACCAAAATAAACTTGTATTTCAATTCCATTTTTCCATGAACTTGTTGAAGTCCCTTATATAATCAATGACTGTGAGGTAGTGTTTTCACTGGCAAACCTATTTATTTACATGCAAATCCTATTCATAATTCAAAGTCTAGTTAAAATCCTACCTCTACAGGAAGTTTTTCTCTAGACCCACGCTGAGTATGCTTTCTTAAGATACTCAGCACAGGATCCTTGTTATTAATATTTATTTCTTAGCTTCCATACTAAGCAATGAAGTCCTTGAAGAAAACGTCCATATTTTACTTTCTGTTTTCCTTACACATTCACAGTGGATAGTAAATTACTTTGCATTTAAAAGGTCATTAACAAATATTTGTCCAAGAGAACAAAATTAAACACGATTATCTGGGTGAAGTTTTTCAAATAGCTCAAGAATCTAGCTAAACGTGCTGCCATCATTTTGTCAAATCCCTTGCTTACACCAAGATACATATGTTTGCAGTATTTTCTTATCTAATAACCTAGTTAACTTTATCAAAAAAAAAAAGGAGAAATGAGGTTAGTATGACATGACTTGCTCTTGGTGAAATAGTGATGTAGCTCTTAGTAATCACCTTGGCTTCTACATGCTCACAAATAATCTATTCAATATTTCATTTCAGAATTTTGCAGGAGATAAACAAAGTTAACTGTAGGTTACAGAATTTATCTTTATTTTATCTTTAACATTTTATACAGTTGCTTGAATCCATTCTTTTATACCTTCTAACTGTCCAAATATGATCACATGTGGAAATTACATTGTTTAGCGGAAAAAGCATAGGTTTTGCAGCAAATATCCTTAAGTTTGGATTCTAGTTGCTCTGGTGGATAGCTATGGAGCTTGAAAATTAATTTTGGAAGCATACCAATAAATGTAGATAATAGGATAGTCTTGGGGTATAGGGACTATTAATTAAAAATAAGTGAGAAGGTCTGAGCTAATTTCTACTGCTCAAAATCATTTGCTTGTTTACCTAAGACTGTTTCCTCACTTATAAAAACAGAACAATCATTTCGCCTTACATTTCAAGATAACCAGAAGGGTTCAGTGAGAATATATAAAGCCAATGTTCTGTAAAACACATATTACATAAATATACATTATTTTTTAAATTTTAACTATTATCATTCTTGAATATAATTTGCAAAACCTTGAAATTTGATTTTAAATTTGCCAATGGGTTGTTACTGGGGGTGGGGGTGATTTCTCACTTTCTCTCTCACTATCTCTCTGTCTCTTTCCAGTGAGTGCACATGCTTTACTGCAAAAATCTACAAGAAAAAAAAAAACAGGTATTCTTTTAAAAATAAAGTATTATGAACAGCAAAAGTCAATTACTTCATGATGGGAATGTAACAACATAGTTATATTTTACTGTATTTTGAATTTTTCTTTATGTCACAAGCATTGATTGTTTCCACAACCACTACAAAAAAACTAAATACTGTGTACCTTATGTCGTAAAAAGGTAATATAAAAATATGTATTCTCATCTACATTAATTGACCAGAAAGTTACCCTCTGACCTTCACCGTATACTGACCATAGTACAGAATCTGTCAGCGAGAGTGCAGTTCACACACATACACTCAAAACTGGTCCAACAACTTCTATTATGCCAGTTACCAGCATTGCCAGCTCCTTTGCCCTTCACTGCCTGGAGAATGTCCATCAGAAACAGGGAAGCAGAGCAAACTGCCACAATGCACCATTGATGTTTTGAGCTAGACTGCCCAAGCAGCTGCAACAACAGGGCAACTCTTCAAAGTGTCGGCATTGAAACTTAAATTCTCCCTCCCATGCACTATCAATGAAAACCTTTATGAGCTTCAATCAATTATAAAATAAATCTTTGAGAAAAGTCATGTTCTTTCTCCATTTATCTTCTCTCTTCTTTTCTCAACACCAAATGTCCTTGGTTTAAAAAAACATTCAAGGAGAAATTCTCTCCTTTTCTACCTTGGTCTCTGCCTTTGCCTCTCTTACGTTCTAAAAATTCTCTCAAGGAGGCTTAAGGATGTCTGCTAAACACCTTTGTTTACAAGACATGGTTTGGGCTTCTTTTTTACTTGTTTGTTGTTGGGTTTTTATTGTTGGAGTTTTTTATTTAAAAACTTCAAAAGGTACTTGATATTTTGAGCACCCTCATACAAGATTTTTTGGCAAAGCATGTTTTTGATTATTGAAAGGTAATCTAAATTCTGAACTGCATGCACTGAAATCACATAACCTCCAGATTTTTGTAAACCACAACAAAAGCGCCTTATATTGCTATCTATGAATATGTAATGATAGAGCAAACAATTAAAATCATTAAATGAGGATACATGCATTAACGATATGAAGTTTTCGATAGAAAAAAATTAACTATTTAAACACTAAAAATAAGAGGAAACGATCCTTTGTTTAGGAGATTAACTATGTTTAATCCTATATGACTAGACCTACAAAATCTAATGAAACTTTATCTGTCTTTTCCTATTTCTCTTTAGTCACTTATACTTAATGCTTTTTAACTGGAACACATAATTAAGTTCAAGAATTATAGCAACAACTTCAAGATCCCTCACCCTTATCTTGACCATGCAAATAACATGTGTTCTTTACAGGAATAAGAAGAAATCTCTTTGAATAATATTTATTCTCAAGAAACAGAGTGTCAAAACTTCAGCAGTGTCAAGGCATAAACCTAGTTCCTTCAGTTAACTAAAACATGTGCTCTTAATTAAAGGTTACTCTTATATATGAAAAATAAATGTTTAAAATACTTGGTTTCTTAGTCAGTTGCAGTAATATCAAATAGACTAGCATAGACTGGGTAGTTTAAAAAACAGAAATTTATTTCTGATAGTTTTAGAAGCTAAGAAGTCCAATATCAGGATGCCAGCATGGTTAGTTTCTGGTTAGGACCCTGTTCCTTGTTTGCATAAGGTCATCTTCTTGCTCTACACTCATGTGATGGAGAACAGAGTGACAGAGGAGAAGCAAGCTCTCTTTCTATAGGGGCACCAAACATTACCTGGAGGCTCAACCAACATGGCCTAATTACCTTCTAAAAGCCTCATATCAAATATTATCATATTGGGGATTAAGGTATCTACATGGGTATTCTGGAGGGGGACGCAAACGGGCAGCCCACAGGACTTAAGTTACTAAACTGTTAGAATTCTTTAAGTTATCATTTCTCACTGTTTCCAAAGCAATACATATAATTTACTGGTTAAATTACATATATATATATGTGTGTGTGTGTGTGTGTATATATATATATATATATATATAGAGAGAGAGAGAGAGAGAGAGAGAGAGAGAAATCTCG
>NW_006199107.1:1785837-1792281 GCF_000334495.1 Tupaia belangeri chinensis
TATATATATATATAAATTTACATCACTTAATAAAGAGGATACATTCTGAAAAATTTCATTTTGATTTTGTCACTGGGCAAAAACCACAGACTACTTAAACAAACCCAGATGAGAGACCCTTCTTATAACTTAAGCTATATATTGAGTTGTTGGAAAAGCCTTGGCACACTTTTGCGTAGAAAAAGTACGTCATAACTTTTCCAACAAACCAATAGTACACACTATTGCCCTTAGACTATAAACCTCAACAGCATGTTACTGTACTGAGTAAAGTAGGAAATGGAACATAATGGTGTTTGTGTATCTAAATACAGAAAAGGTAGAATAAAAATACAAGTTAAAACAAAAAATACTGGGGGCTAAACAGTGGTACAGTAGTAAAATGAAACTCTCTGCAAGACTGAACCCCATGTGCAGGTTCTGGGTTCAAGTCCAGAGACTTCCTTGAGTATGCTGGGTATGAGTGTGCCCAGGATCTGGGATTGGCTGATGCAGGAAGTACAACAAGACATAAAGACCCTGAACATTATAAAAATGGCATACCTGGACAGGACACTTACCATGAATGAAACATAAAGGACTGGAAGTTGCGCTGGGCGAGTCAGTGAGTGCTGAGTGAATATGAAGGCCTAGGACATGACTGGACACAACTGTAGATTTTATAAACACTGTACACTTAGACTATACTAATTTATTTTTTTATTTTCAGTAGTAAATTAACCTTAGCTTGTTATAACTTTTAAACTTATAAACTCTGAATTAAAAAAATTTTTTTTACTCTTTCAGAATAACATTTTGCTTAAAATATACACACATTAGGGCCAGCAGGTAGCATTGTGGTTAAGATTCCGGACTCCCGCATGGCCAACAATGGTTTGAGTCCCAAACTTGGTGGCTTGAAAATCACACCGGGCATGTGTATGCATGTTCAAAATCCCAAGAGAGGAATGGAGGGTAAGGGATTGCAGCATGGCCATCCCTTTTGGGGGTCAGGGTAGGGTCAGAATTTCTCATTTTCCCCTCTCTGTGTCTCTGTCTCTCTCCAGTGAGCATACATGCCCTAAGGCAAAAACCTAAAAAGATAAATAAATAAAACCACTCACACACACATTGTTTAGCTGTATAGAGATATTTTGCTTCTTTATAGCCTTTATATCGCTACTATGTAAGTTTTTTTTTTCTATTTTTAAAATTGTGTATTTTTTATTTTTTAAACATTTTTTATGAAAAACTAAAGTACAAACATATATATTTGCCTAGGCCAACAGAGTCAGGATCATCAATATTACTGTTTTTCACCTCCACATTTTGTCCCATTGGAGGGCCATGATGAACAAAACAACATGAGATTAAATCAAGCACAAGAGAAAAATGCTACCATCCAGAGAAGCCGTAAATATAGGATGGATGAGGGTGCCAATAGTATAACACAGCATACTGTTTTACAGTAAGCTTTATACAGAAGAAGTACACTCTTAAATAGCAAAAGAATAGTATAGTAAATACATACACCAGTAACATAGTAATTTATTATCTAGTACTATGTACTGTACATAATTGTATGAACTATACTTTCATATGACTGGCAGCTAAGCTTTCTTTAACCAGCATCACCACAGATATCTGAGCAGTATTTTGTGCTATGACATTACCATGGCTAAGACATCACTATGCAATAGGAATTTTTTAGCTCCCTGTAATCTTATGAGACCACCGTCATATATGTGGTTTGTGGTTGACCAAACCATGGTTATGGGGCCCTTGACTGTAGTACCACAAGGTTTATACAAAAAACGGCATCCCATATCCCAATCTTAGAAACTCTCTGCCAAAGCTCATTCTAGTGTTTATTCTTTGATGCTAAATAATGTGCTTATATTGTTATTTTTGATTTATAGGTTTTAGACATCCTCTTATTAATTTCCTATTGTAAAAGATGAAGACTTTGTTCTCTTAAACCACACAGTTTCCCTTCCCTCCATCCTCCTAATAATCAGTCATGTAGTATATTTTGTGTACATTTGCTACCTTGAGTAATAACTTTACCTATTGCCACTTCTGTCCTCAATTCCCAAGGTCTACATCAGAAATGTAAAAACCTCTCTGGATAGAACATTTGACTCAGAAACCTATTCTAATCTTTCCTCCAAAGTCAAGCCATCATGGATTTTCCATGATCTATGTAGAGCTATGGTCTAGGAACTTCCCTTTAACTTTATCATCTTGTCCTCATTATCTAGTTCCTGGATCCTCTGTATTGCTCTATTCTCCTCAATTTTTTTGTTTTGCTTTGTTTTGTTTTTCACATTTGTATGTAACATATCCTCCAAATGATTCCTGAGAAAGCCAGCATGGGGTTACCAGGTGCTTAAACATGTCTTTTTTTTCTACCATCACATCTCATTAAGATAGATATAAAATTATACATTAAAAGTAATTTTCTTTCAGAATTTTAGAGCTACATCTTCTAGCTTTGAATGCTACCAATAAGAAATTAGATACATTTTTTTGGAACAAAGAAATGGATTATTACGTGTTGATGACGTGCATAGTATTCTCAACTAGACTGGTCTGAGATGTATTTCATGTCAGGTAAATTCTCTATACAAGCTAAATGATCTATAGCAATTGAATGTATAAAGTAATAATATTTTTTTAAAAAATCAGATACAATTCTGATTCTTGAGCCAATGTATGAGGCCTATATTTTCTCTTTGAAGATTCTATTATCATCTATTTACTGCTAGTATTATGAACTTCTCCAGTTATGTATCCTGGTGTAAATTTGCTTTACCTTTTTATAGGTACACAGAAGTCCCTTCCAAACTATCCTTCAGTACTAAAATGTTT
Source organism: Tupaia belangeri chinensis (assembly GCF_000334495.1). Lineage (NCBI taxonomy): Eukaryota > Metazoa > Chordata > Mammalia > Scandentia > Tupaiidae > Tupaia > Tupaia belangeri. The sequence goes on from NW_006199107.1 coordinate 1,788,688, forward strand.
ACTATATTATATTATAATAAATCCTTCCCTATAACTTTCTTTGCTTTCTTCTGTTTTCTGGAACTCCAATTAATAAGAGTTTCTGTTTGCTAGATTGTTTATCTGGTTTTACCTTTTTTCTACCATATTCCAATTGACTTTTTGATCAAGTTTCAGGAAAATTTCAACATTTCAATTAAAGTTATTATTTCAGCTATTATAAAAGTGCTTACTTTTTAAATATCCTTTTTTCTTTCCTTCCTTCCTTCTTTTCCTTTCTGTCTTTGTTTAATGATGACGTCCAGGGTTTACTATGTTGCCCAGATTGGCCTTTAACTTTCAATCCTCTTGCCTCAGCCTCCTTAGTAGCTGGGATTACATACATGTGCCACTGTGCCTGGCTGAATATTCCTTTGTTCTATCATCATGTCATATTTCATGCAAACACCATCTTCTACTTGCTCTCTGAGTTTACTAATTATTAATTATTTTTCCTTTGGCTATTGTGTTTCACAGGACATACAACTTCTAGTTATGTTTGTTGTTGTTGTTGTTGTTGTTGTTGTTTTTTAAGAGATTTTTGCTGTAGGGTGCGTGCACTCGCTGAAGAGACAGAGAGAGAACAGAGAGAAAGCAAGAAAGCTGCAATCACTTCTCCATTCTCCTCTCAGGATCATGGGCACGCACGCACACATGCCCAGTGTGAGATTTAAGCCACTATGTCTGGGATTCCTGTCCCAGTTAACTACGTGGGAGTCTAGTGACATAACCATTACACCATCTGCTGTTTCCCAACTTCCAGTTCTTAAAAAACTTCCTGAGCATGAACTTGCTTTCTTCTCCCTGGCACAAAACTCTTCAGTCACTGTAATCAGCTATCTCATTTCTGCTAGTTCCTTCTTTATATCTATTGTTCTTTTCTCCATATATTGTTTCCTTTTCCTTGTTCTTATGAATTCATATCTTTTATAGATATTTTACTCATTTTCTTAGTCACTCTCTAGGAAGAAACAAAGGGAGACATGTTCAATCACCATGTTTAACCAGAAGTGTGTAAAATTTCTGAAGATGTCAATAATCATGCTATTCAGAGGGTCATAAAATCATAGGGCTTTTACTATTAAAAAGTTTCTCAGAAACTGAGCTTCCTAATTTTAGATATGTGGAAATGGGAACCCAAAAAAGATTAAGTGGTCTGTGCAAGGTTATTTAAACAGCAATCCATACATCTAGTACTTGAACTTCACCATCCTACTGCCCCTTCAAGTGGATAACCCCTTAAAGGAAATACTCATCAAAGACTCCTAAGGTTATATTTGAACAAGCCAGCCAAGCTTTTGGATAACAAAATGGGAGAAAGCTGCCATGAAAGAAAATCTGGGACATAAGGATTCCAAGAATAAATATCTGACTCTACACCTTCTATTTCTATGAAAATTCTCTAATAAAAATTTTTCCATAAAACTTCCTCTTCATCGCCTGCTTCAGTTGACCCAGCTTGCCCTCATATTTACTCTTTAGAGTCACAAGACCACTCAATTGTTTTTTAAAAGAATTATTTAATTCTTATTCATTCATTTATTTTAATTTGACCAGAGAGAGACATAGAGAAAGAGAGAGGGAAAGTGAGAAAGCAAGCCACCAAGTCTAGGACTTGAACCGTGGTCAGCCATGTAAGAGTGTCTAGTGCCTTAACTATAATGTCACCTACCAGTCCCAAGGGTCACTCAGTTTTTTCAAAGCAAAGTAAATTTACGTCTAAAATTCACCTGAATTATTTATCTTTCCTAACCTTCCAAACCCAGCCCCTCAGTCCCTGGCCACCAGCTTACTTCACCAAAAATGTACTTTTCTCCATAAATGGTACCAGCCAGGTACTAAAACAAGAGTCTCAAGATTCACTCTAAGATTGCCTCTTTCTTAATAGCACCGAAATCCCCCTCTGCCATGTAGGCAATCCCCAAATCTTACCAGTTCTTCCTCCTAAAAGCCCGAGTCCATTCCTCTCAATGCTCCTAATAGCTTCACAGTCACTGTCACAATTCAGGCTCTCACTATATTCATCCTGATTTCTATCCTCTTCTCACTGGTCTCACAGACTAGTCTCCCCTCTTTATGTCCCTTACTCTACACTCGATTGATAAAATGTTTTTTCTCAACAGAAATAAGGAGTTCTTTACTTACTGAAAGCCCTTTAGTGAATCCCACTTCATTTCTAGCTAATTAATGTGCATTTATAAAGCTCTTCATGACAGGCATCTTCTTACCTCTACAGCTTCATCTCTTGTGATTCCTCACCTTGCATTTCACTGAAATAAAAATCAGGTTGAAATCAAAAGTCTTATGCGGAATTTCTACTCACAATGGATTTTCACCACCAAATGCCAAGTGTCCTTCTCTTTTCCCAAATAAAGAAGAAATCATATGAAACCAAGTGATATGATTAAAAATCATTACTAATCATATTAGAAAAAAATCATATTACCATAATACTTTATATTTATATTAACAATATAGTGTTATCTTTTAGGGGTTATAATCTATTTAAAAATGTTTTAAGATACTGGTATTACATTAAGTTCAATATCTAGAAGATTTAAAACACAAGTTAATATCTGAACATAACAATAACAATTAGACTTTTAAGATGTGAACTATTTAAGGGATTAATATATTATTATAGTAAAGGCCAAATCTAAGAATGCTTTATATGATACCACTAGATTACACATTTTTAGTAGATAGGAACCATGTTTTAATCATTTTTGCACTCCTTACTGTGCCAAACTCCTTACTGGTACAATCCCCAATGTAACAGGTATGTAATTAATGAATAAATGATTAAATAAAATTATAAATGGTATCATACCCACCGACCCAGACAATGAAAGTTTATATACTACTTGATATGCCCAATAATTCAATGGAATTAAATTACTACAGTTGATTAACTAGTCAAAATGCCATGAGTACCTTTTAAGTATATTTACTCATTTATTCCATGAGAGGGAGAAATAAAGGAGAGAAATAAAAAGGAGAGGGAGAGGGGGGGAGAGAGAGAGAGAGAGAGAGAGAGAGAGAGAGAGAGAGAGATCCTTTATGGGGGTCCACATTTAACCACAGCCCTAGCCAGTCAGGATCTCAGTCATGGGTGCATACTTGCTGTGCACAAGAAGTTCTTTGATGCAAACCAGGAACTTCCAATATAATCTCAGCATCTCAGAGAGTTATTTTACTGCTATTACACCATGGCTGGCCTCATGAGCACTTATGTTTTAAAACTATGTGTGTATGCATGTATGAATGTGTGTGTGTTTTTCACAGATATTTATATGGAACATTAATCTCCATTTGGGTGCATGTTAATCATTCAATGGATAACATAGTCACAATCATGAATGTAACAGAAAAACATATACTATTTGAAAAACATTTTTGTTATGTTTTATATGTCTTGTTGCTTTCTGGTGCTTTTCTTTTTTTAACTTTTTTTTAATTTTTAATTAATTAATTTTACATTCATTCACTGAGCATTGTCATAGCATACAAAATGTGACTTCCTATCCAGAATATACTGCATAGTGGCTTAATCATACATGTTATCATCCATAATGT
>NW_006199107.1:1793703-1797905 GCF_000334495.1 Tupaia belangeri chinensis
GCCCCCACACAGTAAAAAAAAAAAAAAAAAAAAAAAAAAAAAAAAAAAAAAGGAAAGAAAGAAAAAGAAAAGAAAAGAAATGGGTAATTAACTTTATATTATACCACTTAAAAATTTTCAACTTTATAAAATGTTTTACATTCCATTTTTCACCTCTTTCCTTTATATTTAAAGACTGTACAAGTGCCATGCAAATCACCTACATAAAGTAGGTAATATCACTTAAATAAATAAAATGTTGATAGTCTATTCATTCTTATGCCACCAGCAGTGAGTAACCATTCTAACATTCAAAACAAGGAGGAAGCTATAAGCGATATTGGCGTTGCCTCTGACCCTGAAGCTTGAGTCCCTTTCCCATAAGGAACACACTCTTAGGGAGGAAAACAGGATGTGAAATTATTTAAAAACATGTGTGCCAGCATTCACAAAGAAAACAGATAAAAGCTTAACTCTCCTTTCATTAATAAAAACCTGCAACCTAGCAATCAACAGATTTATTTAGAAATTGAAAGTACTTGGTAAAATGCCTACAGTTACCATCAGCTTTATCCTACCACATAACTATTCTAGTTTAACTACAGATTTTGGGGGGAAATATACTGGGTTGTCAGAAAAGTCATGATGCACTTTTGCATAGAAAAAATATGTCATGACTTTTTTGACAACCCAATATCCTTTGGTTGTTCTGTGTCTACAGTTGGGAGAGAACTGTATGAAGCTTAGTACAAGTGAGGAACACAGCAGCTAGATCTAGGCTCAGTTTGGAGAGACACCATAGAAGCATTTCACACACTTCCAACTGAACTCACCATATCCCAACTCTTTTGAGAGACATCAGTTGAGACTATACCATAACCTCTTTCACTAAAGTCTCACTGTTTCAGGACTCAGCATTTCCTGAGAACAAGTAGTCAGAGTCAAACTCTCTCTCCTTGTAAATTTGGAAAAAATGAATGTGGTAGAGGTAAGAAATGGGCAGAATTTCTCTTCTATCACTAACAGAACTAATATGTCTTACTGCTGAAGTAATCTAATAGCTGGCAGTGAGGATCCAAAATACTGTGTTTATAATAGAAGTGTATATAAGCCCTAGAGCAGATGATCTCAGATACTTTCAGATGGTGATGATGATGATCATTTTTTGGAAGCATGAATACATTATTCTACTTATGCATCTCATTTAATCCTTCACAAGAACAACAACACACTCTTTGTTAGGTAAAATGATTTTCATCTTCATGCAAAAGGAGACAGACACAGAAAAGTTCATTAAAGCAATTTTAACAAATTTAGCTTATTTAAATTAGAAACATAAAATGTTAAAGCAATTACCAACCCTTTGATGTAGACCAAAAGGGTATCACTGATTCTTGGTCTGCTACATAAGAGTTTCAAATAACTTTTTTTTTTTTTTTTTACTTTCATTAAAGGGTACTAGCACTCACTGGAGAGATGAGAGAAAGAGAAAGCACCCATGGAGGGGTACTTCTCCATTTCTGCTTTTGAGATTGCAGGCATGCACACACAGGTTACCATGCTTTTCAATCTACAGTTGGCCATGTGGGATCAAGTCATCTTAATCACCATATGATCAGCCAGGTTTTGTTCTTTGCTTGTTTGTTTGTTTGTTTGTTTGGAGAGGTTTTTCACTATAGGGCGTGTGCACTCGCCAGACAGAGAGAGACATAGAGACAGAAAGCGAGAAATCACCCCCCCAGGGGGGATGGCCATGCTGCAATCCCTTCTCCTCCATTCTCCTCTCGGGATCTTGGGCACGCACGCACAAGCGCCTGGTGTGAGTTTTAAGCCACCGGGTCCAGGACGTGAACCGCGGTCGAATACGTGGGAGTCCAACGACATAGCCATTACGCTAACTGCTGGTTCCCTTGTTTGTTTGTTTTAAAAGAGAAAGTCTCCCTGTTTCCTGTCTCAGCCTCCTGAGTAGCTGGGACCACAGCACAAGTCACAATGACCAGCTTTTAAATTGAGCCAAAAATTGAACCTAGACCTCCCCCATGGCCTCGGTGGGCAGAGCAGCAGTGGCTTTTACCAGCACACACCACCGCAGCTAGGTCTCACATTATTCACGCTTAAACTGCACTACGCTGCATCATCTACGATTTAAAGTTTGGGTTTATTTAAAGTCAGTGAAAACTTAAAAGAGACCTGGAAAACAAGCTGAATGAAAGATCCTTCCAGACTTTTTATATTCATCTTCCACCCCCTCCCTAGGCAGTTTTTCCACAGTTGTCTAGCCCACACCTATTTAAACTGCAATTTGTTATAGTAACTTACCTTTAGATATCTTTCCAAAGCATTCAACTTAAATTTCATAAAATCAACAACCCTTTATATTTTTGTACTCAAATTTCATCAGTGTGCATAATTAAATTACAATTGCACATTCAACTGGCATAAACAAATCTGAAAACAAACACAAATGACTCTAGGTAAGCATACCAGCAGGTAAACAGATAAACAGAAATGCACCATTTTTTTTCACCGTTTTCCATTGGTCTGAAGCAGGGATTGGCTAAGAGGAGTTGCTACTGTATTCCTATCATTCCCTAACTGCAAAGAATACTATTTAATAGGTATAAAAGATTTCTGGCAAAATGGATTTATGACTGTGAAGTACAAACAATTTTTTTTTTTTTTTGGGAGAGGTTTTTGCTATAGGGTGCGCTCGCCAGACAGACAGAGACAGACAGAAAGCGAGAAATCACCCCTCAGCGGGGATGGCCATGCCACAATCTCTTCTCCTCCATTCTCCTCTCAGGATCTTGGGCATGCACACATATGCACCCGGCGTGAGTTTTAAGCCACCAGGTCCGGGACTCAAACCGCGATCGACTACATGGGAGTTCAGCGACATAGCCATTACGCTAACTGCTGGTCCCAAAGTACAAATTTGGCAGTGAGGCTTACATGACACCAAAATTCTATTCTAGAAAGATAATATATTCCTCTTTATCTTTAATTAGAAATTGTAGCACTCTCTGGGACCAGCAGTTAGCGTAATGGCTATGTCGCTGGACTCCCATGTAGTTGACGGTGGTTTGAATCCCGGACCTGGTGGCTTAAACTCATGCCAGGTGCGTGTGTGTGCGTGCCCAAGATCCCAAGAGGAGAATGGAGGAGAAGGGATTGTGGTGTGGCCATCCTCCCTTGGGGGATGATTTCTCACTTTCTGTCTGTCTCTCTGTTTTCCTGGTAAACACCATGTGCCCTATAGCAAAAACCTCTCTAAAAAAAAAAAAAAAAAAAAAAAAAGATCATACAATTCCAGCACAAACTCAATCAAGTATAAAGAGGTTGCTACTCAAAATATGCACATATATACTCACATGCAAAAAAATCTAAAAAATAAGAAATGTATGTTTTAAGAAAGAAATATTCTTCCTACTAGAAGAAACCATCACCTTTTGCAGGAAAAATTCTGAATTAAAAGTTCAGGTTCAGTCAGTTACTACTTATTTGGTGTGGAGTAAGTCACTTCACATCTCTGAGGTACAATATACTTACCTGAAACAAAGATAATAATACCTGTTCTCTCCATCTCACAGAACTATGGTCAGAATTATATAAAATAAATGAAAACACTCTGCAAACTATCAATCCTTATACACATACAGATTATTATTACTGGAAATGTTCATTTATATTTTAGACACAGAACTTTAGAGTCAGGGGATGTCATTTCACAAATGACAAGGCTGAGATCCAAAAGCCCAAATTACTTTCCTACTTACAGTGGCATGGATGAGAGAGCAGAAATAGAGAATTCTTGATTAACCAGGAAAAGAATATCATAGGCAGGGGAGCAAGATCAATTGAAGATTGAAGGAAGTAAAAGTGCTCAGAATGAATGAATGTAGTACTGTAGACTGAACAGACAAAAGTCTAGAGGCCAAGTAGTTTTGTACAGTAAGTCCTGGCAGTGGCAGTAAAGAAATTAGAGAAGATATTTAAAAATTAGCCAAAAAAAGAAAATTGAATTACACCATACACAGGCAATTACTCCATCTTACACTATAAAACTGTTGTCTTTACAAACTAATAAAAAATCGGGAATTTTAGATAATTTCCATGTTTATACGACCCCTTTCTACTGGTCATAATAATTAACCATAGGTTAGGAAGTTAAAAAAACAATAGGATGGACGTCAGTGAAGTTCAAGTACTTTAATTGGATTCTT